>NC_057420.1:6113108-6159587 GCF_019320065.1 Cervus canadensis
TTCTTGAAAACACTAGGAAGAAAGCCACTGTATGACCCAGGAATCAGGTAGACATCTACCCTGAAGAAACCAAAACTAGAGTAGACACATGTATCCCATTGTTCTTTGCAGCACTATTTACAATAAGTAGTACACAACCTGTCCAACGACAGGTGAATGGGTAAAGAGTTGTGTTGTATATACACAAAGGAATATTCCTCAACCATAAAAAGGAGCATTTGAGTCATTTCTAATGAAGTGTATGAACCATGAATCTATTACACAGACTGAAGTGAGTCACAAAGTGAAAGTTGAATACTTTATTCGAATGCATATATGTGGAATCTTGAGAAATGGTACTGGAGCACTTATTCACAGGTCAACAATGGAGAAACAGACATAGACCATAGACTTAAGGACATGGGGGGAGGGGAGGAGCGGGAGAGATGTATTGATAGAGTAACATGGAATCCTCCCTTATCATATGTAAGATAGAGAGCCAATGGGGATTTTCTGTATGGATCAGGAAACTCAAACATGGTCTCTGCATCAACCGAGGGGGTGGGATCGGGTGGGTAAGGGCTGGGAGGTTCAGAATGGAGGGGATATACTGTGCACCTATGGCTAATTCTTGTTGAGATTTGACAGAAAACAACAAAATTCTGTAAAGCAATCATCCCTCAATTAAAAATAAAATTGATTAATTAATTGAAAAAGACACAGAGGACCAATGTTGAATGGGAATTATCTCTATTTCAGAAATGGAAATCTGGGCACCACAGTCTCTTCATGAAATATTGGATTCTTTGATTGTATACATTTTTTATTTTCTCCATGAAATATCAAATTCTCTTTATTTTCTGCATCAAAATTTAGGTGCTAATTCTTCTTAGAAATTGGCTTCTCTATATTTACAATGTGAAATACAGAATGGAAAATTTCCTATGAGAAAAATGGAAATGCCTATAGAGCATGTGAACTACCTGTTCTTTAGCTATGAAACACATGTGTTCCCTGTTTGTGTTTGTGTCCCTGTGCCTTGAACGTATGTGTGTACACACAGGTGTTGTGTTGCCTTGGCGTGTGTCTCTCTCAGTGTGTGAATGTCTCTGGCTCAGTGCAGATGCAGAAATGAAGGCAGTAATACATGAAATATGTTGCAACCAGAGGAGGAAGAAGGCATCCATCCACAGACTGGGGGAGAATGGTCTATGTATCTCCACAGTGTCCCTATCTAGGAGAAGAATGAGGAAAGGTTAGCCAAAGACAGCTTAGGTCAGTGAGTCCACAAATTAGGATTTCCATCAAGAGACATAAACAAGCTCACATCTTTTTTTGGTTGTCTCATTGTGTTTATTTTTATCAGGAAGGAAGACAATGCTGGAGTACACTTCAGGCCAGGTTTCTTCTTCAATTCTTTCACTTCTAGCATCTAGATGCTCCTTGAACTAAGGCAGTTTGTGAACCACTTACAGGTGTCATCCATGATGAGGGACCAAGATGAAGGCATATTTAGCTACATGACCAAGTTGAAGGTCAGGCTGGGGACACTGACATTGTGAAGGGAAGGTGACTGAAGAGGAGAGGAAAGTATTTATCTCTGAAAACAGGAAAGATCAGCTCTCCTGTAAAGAATTGTTCTACCCCGCCTCCCCTCCACTTTGTCCTGGCAAGTGTCAAAACTCAAGCACCCCATTGATTGCTGCAAGATCACATTGTCCTTTGGAAACAACCAGTATTTCCAAAAATGCAATGTTTGTTAAGGAGTGTCTCATTCACAACTCTGGTAAGAGAGTGTGGAGGGGTGGGGCCAGAAAGGAGTACACTGAACTTGGAAGGTGACTGAGGTCCTTCTCTCATGCTCATTTTCCTGCAGGATACTGAGCCTTCATTCCAATTCAGTTCACTGATACCAGGCATTTCAACATAAGACATGCAATTGCACATACTGCAACAACAGCATTAACTTCTTCACTGGTTCTCTGACCACAACTTTGGAGGATCTAGCAGGATTGCTGAGGTGGGGTCCCACTGATCCTCTGCAGAATGGGCGATTTATATCAAAGTCTTGTTGGTGCACAGGGACGCTCACTATCAAGTGAGGCCTGTTCTGACGTTTCTCATTTCCCTGACAGATCATCATCAAGGATCCCTATCCCAATCCTTGCAGTATTTCACGAGGAAAAAGTCTCCACTAGAAGGTAACCTGGAGGAGGACAGGTGAGGAGATTCGTGGCTGGGCACGAACACAAGTTTTTCCAGGGAGCTGGGTCACTTGTTTCACTGTTGAAAAATGGAGACTTTGTGGAACGCAGAGTTATACCAGGGCATAAGGCATGAGGAGGAGAGAGCAAGTATTGAAAATTAGTTTAAAAAATAAAAAGCAGGTCCTTATTAGGGAAACCTGAGGTTGATGAAGCTTTGGACAGCCTAAAATGCCCAATGTCACCTAGATTTATATCTGACTCAGTTGCACTAAGTCTCTGAACGGTGATTCCATGGCCTACAACCCCGCCCTCAGGTTCATTTTCAGTTTGGGCTCAACTACTATTCTTCCTGAAGTCCCCTTTCCACAAAGGTCAGTGAGTCTCCTTTGTTCAAAGCTGTGCCCTGATATCCATATTTTGATTTTGTTTTCATCATTACTCTTATCTTGTAAATTATTTTATTTCTCTTACTCCTCCACCAATCATTCTGATATTACTGACCATTCTGCAATATTATGGTGAATAATCATTTTATCATTGTATTTGTTTTACTTGGAGGATAATTATTTTACAAAATTGTAATGATTTTTGCCATATATCAAGGTAAATCAGCCCTAGATAGACATGTGTCACCCCATCCTGAACCCATATGGCACCTATTTATGCACTGTCTCCTATGTTGGCCCCAAACTTGACTTTAGTTGTCCTGCTTCGTGTATCAATCTCATACCGCTCATTTATTTTACATTTGTTAATGTATATATTTCAGTGCTATTTTCTCAACCCATACCACAGTCAATTTCTCCCACTGAGTCCAGAAGTCTGTTCTCTATGTCTGTGTCTTGTCTGCTGCCCTGCATTTAGGATCATCAATAACATATTTCTAAATTCCATATTTTTGTGTTACTATTCAGTATTTTTCTTTTGTTTTCTCTTTCTGACTTTACTCTGTATAAGGCTCTCAAAGCTCATCATATCATTGGAATGGACTCAAATGGGTTCCTTTTGATAGCTGAGTAATATATAATTTTGTATATATACCACAATGTCCTTATCCATTCATCTAACAATAGATATCTAGCTTAAGTCCATACCCTAACTATTGTAAACAGTATTACAGTAAAGATTGGGGTACATGCCTTTCATTATGTGCTTAAAGAAATGGAAAAGATGACAGACTTTTCCAGGAACTGACTTAAAAAATTAAAACACTCTTTAGTGTTGTGCAAAAAGGATGGCTTTTTATATCTGTGTCTCTTTTCAAAGGAACCCCCCAATTTTGAGAAAATTGTGACAGAGCATCACCCTTTACATAAAATAGAGAAGCTAAGAAGCTGTTTCACATGAAGGACAGTGATCAGCATAGTTCTAATGAATAGGAAATTGGTGAAGAGTGGTCAGCATGTGAGATGTACAGAAGGGAGACACAAGGAAGCCTGAAATAATATCGAAGGATAAATAAACAGTAAAAACTCTATGTGTCTGTGTATTGTGTGGGCAGGAACTCAGGATAAGTACTTCAGCTCCCTATAGGATTTTCAACTAGCTGGGTGCCAATTACCATCGATGTATTATACTTCAGTTAAGTTCAGTTTAGTCGCTTAGTCGAGTCTGACACTTTGCGATCCCATGAATCGCAGCACGCCAGGCCTCCCTGTCCATCACAAATGCCCGGAATTTACTCAAACTCATACCCATCGAGTCAGTCATGCCATCCAGCCATCCCCTCCTCTGTCGGCCCCATCTCCTCCTGCCCCCAATCCCTCCCAGCATCAGTGTATTTTCCAATGAGTCAACTCTTCGCATGAGGTGGCCAAACTCTTGTAGTTTCAGCTTCAGCATCAGTCCTTCCAATGGACACCCAGGACATATCTCCTTCAGGATAGACTGGTTGGATCTCCTTGCAGTCCAAGGGACTCTCAAGAGTCTTCTCCAACACCACAGTTAAAAAGCATCATTTTTTTGGCACTCAGCTTTCTTCACAGTCCAACTCTTGCATCCATACATGACCACAGGAAAAACCACAGCCTTGACCAGATGGACTTTTGCTGGCAAAGTAATGCCTCTGCTTTTTAATATGCTATCTAGGTTGGTCATAACTTTCCTTCTGAGGAGTAAGTGTCTTTTAATTTCATGCAGTCACCATCTGCAGTGAGTTTGGAGCTGAAAAAATAAAGTCTGACAGTGTTTCCAATGTCTCCCCATCTATTTCCCATGAGGTGATAGGACCAAACGCCATGATCTTAGTTTTCCGAATGTCAAGTTTTAAGTCAACTTTTTCACTCTCCTCTTTCAATTTCGTCAAGAGGCTTTTTAGTTCCTCTTCACTTTCTGCCATAAGGGTGGTGTCATCAGATATATGAGGTTATTGATATTTCTCCGGGCCATCTTGATTTCAGCTTGTTCTTCTTCCAGCCAGGCGTTTCTCATGAGGTACTCTGCATGTAAGTTAAATAAGCAGGGTGACAATACACAGCCTTGCCGTACTCCTTTTCCCATTTGGAACCAGTCTGTTGTTCCATGTCCAGTTCTAACTCTTGCTTCCTGACCTGAATACAGGTTTCTCAAGAGGCAGGTCAGGTGGTCTGGTATTCCCATCTCCTTCAGAATTTTCCACAGTTTATTGTGATCCACACAGTCGAAGGCTTTGGCATAGTCAATAAAGCAGAAATACATGCTTTTTTCTGGAACTCTTTTGCTTTTTTGATGATCCAGCCAATATTAGCAATTTCATCTCTCATTCCTGTGCCTTTTCTAAAACCAGCTTGATCATCTGGAAGTTCCCAGTTCTCGTATTGCTGAAGCCTGGCTTGGAGAACTTTAAGCATTACTTTACTAGCGCGTGAGATGAGTGCAATTGTGCGGTAGTTTGAGCATTCTTTGGGATTGCCTTTCTTTGGGATTCGAATGAAAACTGATCTTTTCCAGTCCTGTGGCCATTTCTGAGTTTTCCAAATTTTCTGGCATATTGAATGCAGCACTTTCACAGCATCATCTTTCTGGATTTGAAATAACTCAACTAGAATTCCATCACATTCACTAGCTTTGGTCCTAGAGATGCTTGCTAAGGCCCACTTGACTTCATATTCCAGGATGTCTGGCTCTAGGTGAGTGATCACACCATTGTGATAATCTTGGTCGTGACGATCTTTTTTGTATAGTTCGTCTGTGTATTCTTGCCACCTCTTCTTAATATCTTCTGTTTCTGTTAGGTCCATAATATTTCTGTCATTTACTGAGCCCATATTTACATGAAATGTTCCCTTGGTATCTCTAATTTTCTTGAAGAGATCTCTAGTGTTTCCCATTCTGTTGTTTCCCTCTATTTCTTTGCATTGGTGGCTGAGGAGGGCTTTCTTATCTCTCCTGGCTATTTTTGGAACTCTGCATTCAAATGGGAATATCTTTCCTTTTCTCCTTTGATTTTAGCTTCTCTTCATTTCACAGCTATTTGTCAGGTCCCCTCAGACAACCATTTTGTCTTTTTGCATTTCTTTTCCATAAGGATGGTCCTCATCCCTGTCTCCTGTACAATGTCAAGAACCTCTGTCCATAGTTCATCAGGCTCTCTATCAGATCTAGTCCCTTAAATCTATTTCTCACTTCCACTATATACTCATAAGGGATTTGACTTAGGTCATACCAGAATGGTCTAGTGGTTTTCTCTACTTTCTTCAGTTTAAGTCTGAATTTGGCAATAAGGAGTTCATGATCTGAGCCACAGTCAGCTCCTTGTCTTGTTTTTGGTGACTGTGTAGAGCTTCTCCATCTTTGGCTGCAAAGTATATAATCAATCTGATTTTGGAGTGGACCATCTGCTGATGTCCATGTGTAGAGTCTTCTCCTGTGTTGTTGGAAGAGGGTGTTTGCCATGACCAGTGCGTTCTCTTGTCAAAACTCTATTGGCCTTTGCCCTGCTTCATTCCGTACTCCAAGGCCAAATTTGCCTGTTACTCCAGGTGATTCTTGATTTCCTACTTTTGTATTCCAGTCCCCTATAATGAAAAGGACATCTTTCTTGGGTGTTAGTTCTAAAAGGTCTTGTAGGTCTTCATAGAGCCATTCAACTTCAGCTTCTTCAGCATTACTGGTTGGGGCATAGGCTTGGATTACTGTGATATAGAATGGTTTGCCTTGGAAGTGAACAGAAATCATTCTGTCATTTTTGAGACTGCATCCAAGTACTGCACTTCAGACTCGTTTCGTTGACTATGGTGGCTACTGCATTTCTTTTAAGGGATTCCTGCCCACAGTAGTAGATATAAAGGTCATCTGAGTTAAATTCACCCATTCCAGTCCATTTTAGTTTATTGATTCCTAGAATGTCGACATTCACTCTTGTCATCTCCTGTTTGACCACTGCCAATTTGCCTTGATTCATGGACCTAACATTCCAGGTTCCTATGCAATATTGCTCTTTACAGCATTGGACCTTGCTTCTATCACCAGTCCCATCCACAACTGGGTATTGTTTTTGCTTTAGATCCATCCCTTTATTCTTTCTGGAGTTATTTCTCCACTGATCTCCAGTAGCATATTGGGCACCTACCGATCTGGGGAGTTCCTCTTTCAGTATCCTATCATGTTGCTTTCTGATACTGTTCATGGGGTTCTCAAGGCAAGAATACTGAAGAGTTTTGCCATTCCCTTCTCCAGCGGACCACATTCCGTCAGACTTCACCGTGAACTGAACATCTTGGGTGGTCCCACACAGCATGGCTTAGTTTCATTGTGTTAGACAAGGCTGTGGTCCTGTGATCAATTGGCTAGTTTTCTGTGATTATGATTTTAGTGTGTCTGCCGTCTGATGCCCTCTCGCAACACCTGCCATCTTACTTGGGTTTCTCTTACCTTGGACTTGGGGTATCTCTTCACGGCTGCTCCAACAAAGTGCAGCCGCTGCTCCTTACCTAGGATGAGGGATATCTTCTCACAGCCGCCCCTTCTGACCTTGAGCGTGGAGTGTATTATACTAGAAGGGGGTAGATTTTCCTTTGGGATTGTCTCATAGGACACAGTTCCTTTTGTAGCATGGATGTTGGGGAGAAAGTAGAAATAAGACAAGAGCTCATTAGCTGTTGACCTACTGATTTTACAAGGGAAATGTTGAAGTTCACCAAAAGGGCATGTTGAACAAGGGCCATAAATTGAAATAATTGGTCTCAGTTTTGTTGGATGGTGGTACTCCAAGTGTCTCTGTGTTGGATATCGATAGCATCAGACAGGTAAACAGTATAAAACAAGGGAAAATCATTAACATTCTATTAAGTATGAATTTGATAGACTCATCTTGAATGTGAGTGCATGGTCTTTTGTGAGACAGTAGTTTCCCTGAGCTACAGTTCAGGATTCATCCCAGAAGACCTGGATACAAGGTATATGGGGGGACTATGGCCTAGGGAGAGAGAGGTGGGTGGGAATCCTTAAGTATATTAATTTCTGGAAAAAAGAACAGATGTAAAGATGAACTGCCAGAGAAAAGGTAAGCAAACAGATTCCATCATATGTATTTGTGCTCATGTGAACTTCCTTCTTTTTTCCATGAACTCAGCTTTGGTACAAGGTGTGCAATAGCAGACGTGCATAGAATGGGAATGTAAAACAGACAAGGGGCAGTCTACCCAGACATGCCCTCTGTGTCCCATGATGGCTCAAGACTAATAACTCTATTTCCAGAAAGGCTTACACTCTTTTCTCAAGGCCCTCTAGTAGGTCAAGGTCCAGAAATATCAATATTCTCCTGAACCCTTCTTTGACGATGACTCTTCCTTGCTGAATGGCTCAGCACAGACTGTTTTCAATCACAATGGCGCTGGTGTTTCTTCTGGGGATCTGTTAGTACTCTATCATCCAGTGACGAATGGGGACATCTGGGGCATGTACTTACCCAGGAACTACTGAGCACTTAGGGTGGCCCTTTCCAAAGAGATGACTATTCCCAGAAACTGTCCACTTCTGCACCTGGCAAAGCATAGACTGCCACAAATGGAGTATGGGGAGTTCATTTGTCCCACTATATTCTCTTTTTGCAGATACAGTGACTGCTGCATGTGCATGCCTGAGGGTGATGTTTCTGTCCTACATGGAGTTCTGATTGTACGTCATTTGGGAGAAACCAGCAGGATTTCTTTCCAGGATGAACGGGTATATGTCAAAGTTCAAGGGTTTATCATTGTTCTCTTCAAGGTGCATTGATTTAGATATTTTCCCTGTGTACAGAGGTGGTCTAAAGCTCTAGAAGGCAAGATGTGGTCTTCCCTGGTTGCTGTCCCAGCAGTCATCCAAGAAACACTGATAAATGTCTTCTTAGTTTCTTAATTCATAAAGGTCAAACTCACTTATTAAGAAAATTGTAAGAATAAAAATGAAAGTTACCATGCATATATTAGTGTATAAGTGTTTGTCAGAAGACTGAAAGTGTTTCCCCTCAAGAAAAGATACTTTAAAAGAGGTGGCAATAGGCTCCTCCATTGTCTGCCACCACCACTGCCACTTCTGCCACCGCCGCTGCCAGGATCGCCGCAGCCCCCAGCCTCGCGCGTCACTGCTACCTCCTCAGACAGAAATTTTATGAATAAGCATCAGAAGCCAGTGCTAACAGGCCAGAGGTTCAAAAGTCGGAAAAGGGATGAAAAAGAGAAATTCGAACCCACAGTCTTCAGGGATACACTTGTCCAGCGGCTTAATGAAGCTGGTGATAACCTTGAAGCTGTAGCCAAGTTTCTGGACTCTACAGGCTCAAGATTAGATTATCGTCGCTATGCAGACACACTCTTCGATATCCTGGTGGCTGGCAGTATGCTCGCCCCTGGAGGAACACACATAGATGATGGTGACAAGACCAAGATGACCAACCACTGTGTGTTTTCAGGAAATGAAGATCATGAAACCATCTGAAACTATGCTCAGGTCTTCAACAAACTCATCAGGAGATATAAGTATTTGGAAAAAGCATTTGAGGATGAGATGAAAAAGCTTCTCCTCTTCCTTAAAGCCTTTTCCAAAACCGAGCAGACAAAGTTGGCAATGCTGTCAGGGATCCTTCTGGGCAGTGGCACCCTGCCTGCCACCATCCTCACCAGTCTCTTTACTGACAGCTTGGTCAAAGAAGGCATTGTGGCCTCATTTGCTGTCAAACTTTTTAAAGCATGTATGGCAGAAAAGGATGCCAACTCTGTTACCTCCTCTTTGAGAAAAGCCAACTTAGACAAAAGGCTGCTTGAACTCTTTCCAGTTAACAGACAGAGTGTGGATGATTTTGCTAAATACTTCACTGAGGCAGGTCTGAAGGAGCTCTCCGACTTCCTCCGAGTCCAGCAGTCGCTGGGCACCAGGAAGGAGCTGCAGAAGGAACTCCAGGAGCGTCTTTCTCAGGAATGCCCGATCAAGGAGGTGGTTCTCTATGTTAAAGAAGAAATGAAAAGGAATGATCTTCCAGAAACGGCAGTGATTGGACTTCTCTGGACCTGTATAATGAACTCTGTGGAATGGAACAAGAAGGAGGAACTCGTGGCGGAGCAGGCCCTCAAACACCTGAAGCAATACGCTCCACTCCTGGCTGTGTTCAGTTCCCAAGGTCAGTCAGAGCTGACCCTTCTGTAGAAAGTTCAGGAATACGGTTATGACAACATCCATTTCATGAAAGCCTTTCAGAAGATTGTGGTTCTCTTTTACAAAGCTGATGTGCTGAGTGAAGAAGCGATATTGAAGTGGTACAAAGAAGCACATGTTGCCAAAGGCAAAAGTGTTTTCCTTGACCAGATGAAGAAATTTGTGGAATGGTTACAAAACGCAGAAGAAGAGTCTGAATCTGAAGGTGAAGAGAATTATGTGGCTCAAGAAGCACAATACCTAGGTCACCACACAGCACTTTTATTGGGAATGCTGAGCCATTTGAGAAGAGAAATGTGGCTTCCGTTTTTCACAAAGGAAAAAAAAAAAAAAAAAAAAAATAGGATAGGCTTCCCTTTTGCCGAGGGGGAAATGGTTTTTTGTTTTGTTTTGTTTTTAAATGGAGCCCTGAGGCATCAGCGGTTATACTTGGGACTCTACCTCTCACTCACTATCCGCTAACTTAAAGCCATTCAACAGGGAGTCCAATATCTGAAGCGAAATACTCCACAGACTCCTCATTTTTTAGCTGTATTTTTCAGCTACTGTGTGGTGAACGCCCGGCTGGTGTCTATTACAGGGCCACTTTGGTAGTTGTGTATCTGCTCGTGTATGTGATTTGACGAACCATTTTTTTTTTAAAAATAAATGGCTTAAAACAAAAAAAGGGGGTGACAATAGAACCATCTATGACTCCCTGTGTTTAGTGGACCCATGTTATGTACCTGTGTATTGTATATATTCTAGTGTTTTATATTTTTATATATTTGATTGTATTCAATAGCTCCTTTAAAGTCTATTTTATTTGTCATACAACATGGTTTACCCACCTGTTATAGATGAATGCTAACCTTTGTGCTCTTTTAAACCTCCTTTACCTATTTATTTTCAAAATAATAATTATTCATTCACAACAATGTTAGCTTCCCAAAATCTTTAACCAGTTATATCTACATGTTGAATTATACTCTCATGATGGCTGTAGGTATTTGAAACTCTGATTTTTATTAAGGCTTACATTTCAAAAGTACCCCAATCATATCAAGTATAAAACTTGATAAATAAGCCATTTTATCCCACCCTCAAATTACCTGTTTTAGAAAGTACGGGCTGCATGGTTACCATTGCAATTAACCCAGAGGGATATGCTTTAAGTGCAGTTGGCTTAGTTATTAGCTAGCCCAGGTGGGAAACACTGTCTAGAAAGTGAGCACAGCTGATAGAGTTCTGGTGTCACTGCTATGGGTGGCACTAGAATAATAAATATTGTTTTTTCCCCCCCGCCCAAGAGTAGCAAGATCAAAGTCCTATTGCCTACTGAGATGACTGTGAAGCTAATTAAAAAGGCCTGAATTGACTATAAATATGTATGTGTGATGTCCCTATGCACTTGAAGGCCAAAGAGATTTATGTAGGATGAGTCGAGCCCCTAGGCTATCATCACTGACTAAGGAAAGGCTATAGGTTAAAAATAAAAGGAAAATATATTCTTATGATAAGGAAAGCAGAGAAGTCTACTGGTAACCACAAAGTCAATGTATAGTGCCAAAGTATTGTATTTGCTTATCTTTTTTATCCAGACATTAAGTCCCTAACTTGCCCACACCCAGTACTGGTCCCCCTGCACAATTCCCACAATGTCTAGTGTTAGAGATGCCTGCCAGAAAATGTTCGGTACTAGAAAGCCTTGCTGATAAAATGGAATTGGTAGCTTTCTGTTCAGTCACTTAGTCACACCCAAGTTTTGGGACCCCATGTACTGCAGCATGCCAGGCTTCCCTGTCCATCACTTACTCCTGGAGCCTACTCAAACTCTAGTCCATCACGTTGGTGAAGCCATCCAACCATCTTATCCTCATTTCATATCACAGTAGATTTAGGAGAGGCCTAATCTGATATTCTGGGAAAACTCCAGGACATAGTGAATGACAGGGATGTGTAGAATGCTGCAAGTCCATGAGGTTGCAGAGTTGTGACAAGGACATGACTTGGTGACTGGACCACCACAAGTGCATCATTTTTTAAGCCTTTCCAAATTTCAGCAGGATGTATTCCCCCCTTGCTCAGACCCTTGTAGGAGAACCTACAGGTAGTGATGCCTGTATGTGTATTTACCCCTCTTATTTCAATTTGTGGAGTCATTTTGAGTCAATATATTCAGAATGAGAAGTACCAGTGTCAATTACTAGTAGCAGCACCATTATTATAAGCAAAGCAATCTTACTGGAAATTTGCAGCATTCTATCTGACCTCAAGCATCACTTGTGTTTAAGGATCATACTACAGACTCAACCCAGCTGGCTGAACTTTTAGCTGTTCACCTGTTCACCTTAAGGAGGGCACAGAAGTGGGTATTCAAATTATTGGTCCATTGATTCCTAGGCTGTAGTTTATAGCCCCCCTTGTAGAATGATTTCACCTGCCCGCTGCACCTTCTGTTGGGTCTTCCAGCTCTGTTGCCATGTTGCTACTGCTAAGTCACTTCAGTTGTGTCCAACCCTGTGTGACCCCATAGATGACAGTCCACCACCCTGGGATTCTCCAGGCAAGAATACTGTAGTGGGTTGCCATTTCTTTCTTCATCTGCTGCCATAATCATTGACATTTATACTAGACTCCTTGTCAAGACATGGAATCTCTCTCCTTAATTTATTCTTGTTTTCTTGGGAGCAGTAGATATTTATGATCTGGTCAGTGAAACCACTTTAAATCTCAGAAAACTCAGCAGGAGACACTTCAACATAATATACTTTATTTCTGTCAACACAAAGCACCTTGTTTATTGAATATCAAAATGATGTTCTTAAAGAGACACTCCTTAAAGAACTTCCATGTGTGGAGTCGTCAAAATGGATGGGAAACTACCTCCATGCCCTCACTTGGCTGAAATCTCACACATTGAGCCTTGATCCTCACATAGACATTATTATCCTCTGCCAAAGTTTCATCTTGGGTCTCTTTGGCAGTTCTCAAACTTTAATAGTCGAAGACAATGTTCTTTCTATTTTCTCCTATGATCCTTTTTGCTAAGTCTGCTATAATTTCAGAATCAATTCACTGTCTGTTTTGCCCTACTGACCTGATCAAGGAGTGACAGTCCACTATGATTCCCTCAATATGCACTTGACAAGGTAATCTAGAGAATACATAACAAAATCTCACCAAGTTAGTGAAAGATAATGCTTAGGAAACCGCGAATAACAGTCAGTCTTTATAAATGGAAATGCATCCACACTGGCTGTTCTCCCGGAATAAAACAGTTCTGTTCAGTTCAGTCGCTCAGTCATGTCTGACTCCTTGAGACCCCATGAACCGCAGCAAGCCAGGCTTCCCTGTCTATCACCAACACCCAGAGTCCACCCAAACCCATGTCCATTGAGTCTGTGATGCCATCCAACCATCTCATCCTCTGTCGTACCCTTCTCCTCCTGCCCTCAATCTTTCCCCGCATCAGGGGCTTTTCAAATGAGTCAGATCTTCCCATCAGGTGCCAAAGTATTGGAATTTAAGCTTGAACATCACTCCTTCCAACAAACACCCAGGACTGATCTCCTTTAGGATGGACTGGTTGGAACTCCTTGCAGTCCAAGGGACTCTCATGAGTCTTCTCCAACACCACAGTTCAAAAGCATCAATTATTTGAACCTGAGCTATCTTTATAGTACGACTCTTACATCCATACATGACTAATGGAAAAACCATAGCCTTGACTTGATGATCCCTTGTTGGCAAAGTAATGTCTCTGCTTTTAAATATGCAGTCTAGGTTAGTCATAGGTTTCCTTCCAAAGAGGCAGCATCTTTTAATCTCATGGCTGCAATCACCATCTGCAGTGATGTTGGATACACCCCCCAAAAAGTCAACCACTGTTTTCACTGTTTCCCCATCTATTTGTCATGATGTGATGGCACCAGTGGCCAAAATCTTAGTATCCTAAATGTTGAGATTTAAGCAAAATTTCTCACTCTCCTCTTTTACTTTCATCAAGAGGCTCTTCACTTCTTCTTCATTTTCTGCCATATGGATGGTGTCATCTGCATATTTGAGGTTATTATTTCTCTCGGCAATCTTGATTACAGATTCTGCTTCCTCCAGCCCAGTGTTTGTCATATTGTACATATAGTACAATATACAGGTGACATGATACAGCCTTGATGTACTCCTTTTCCTATTTGGAACTATGTCTTTTGTTCCATGTCCCATTCTAACTGTTTCTTTGTGACCTGCATAAAGGTTTCTCAAAAGGCATGTGAGGTCAACTGGTAGTCCCATATCTTTCAGAATTATCCACAATTTTTTGTGATTCACAAGTCAAAAGCTTTGGCATAGTCAATAAGGCAGAAGTAAATGCTTTTTTTTTTTTTTAACTCTTTTGCTTTTTCGATGATCCAGTGGATGTTGGCAATTTGATCTCTAGTTCCTTTGCCTTTTCTAAAATCAGCTTGAACATCTGGAAGTTCAAGGTTCATGTATTGCTGAAGTCTGGCTTGGAGAATTTTGAGCATTATTTACCAGCATGTTGAATGAGTGCAATTGTGCACTCAGTTTGAACATTCTTTGGCATTGCCTTTCTTTGGGATAGGAACAAAAATTGACCATGTCCAGTCTTGAGGCCACTGATGAGTTTTCCAAGTTTTCTGACATATAGAATGCAGAACTTTTACATGATCATCTTTTAGGATTTGAAATAGCTCAAGTTGAATTCCATTACTTCCACTAGCTTTGTTTTGAGTGTTGTTTTCTAAGGCTAACTTGACTTCACATTCCAGGATGTCTGGCTCTAGGTTAGTGTGGGTGCTCAAACCATCGTGATTATCTGGGTTATTAAGATCTTCTTTGTACAGTTCTTTTCTGTAGTCTTGCCACCTCTTCTTAATATCTTCTGCTTTTCTTAGGTCCATACTATTCATATTCTTTATTGAGCTCATATTTGCTTGGAATGTTCCCTTGGTGTCTCTAATTTTTTGCATTGATCGTTGAGGAACGCTTTCTTATCTCTCCTTGATAGTCTTTGGAATTCTGCATTCAAATGTGCATATCTTTCCCTTTTTCCTTTTCTTTTTGTTTCTCTTCTTTTCATAGCTATTTGGACGGCCTCCTCAGACAGCCATTTTGCTTTTTTGCATTTCTTGGAGATGCTTCTGATTCCTGTCTCCTGTACAATGTCATGAACCTCCATCCATAGTTCATTAGACACACTATCAGATCTAGTCCCTTAAATCTATTTCTCCCTTCCATTGAAGAGTTATAAGGGGTTTGATTTAGGTCATACCTGAAGGGTCTAGTGGTTTTCCCCACATTCTTCAATTTCAGTCTGAATTTTGCAATAAGGAGTTCATGATCTAAGCCACAGTGAGCTCCTGGTTTTGTTTTTGCTGACTGTATAGAGCTTCTCCATCTTTGGCTGAAAGGTATACAATCAATCTGATTTCAGTGTTGACCATCTAGAGATGTCCATGCGTAGAGTATTCTCTTGTGTTGTTGGAAGAGGTTGTTTGCTGTGACCGATGTGTTGTGTTGGCAAATACTCCAAGGCCAAATTTGCCTGTTATGTCAGGTGTTTCTTTACTTCCTACTTTTGTTTTCCAGTCCTCTATAATAAAAAGGACATGTTTTTCTGGGTGTCAGTTCTAAAAGGTCTTTTAGGTCTTCATAGAACCATTCAGCTTCTTCGGCATTACCTTTTGGGAGCATAGACTTGGTTTACGGTGATATTGAATGGTTTGCCTTGGAAATGGACAGAGATCATTCTGTCATTTTTGAGACTGCTTCCAAGTACTGCATTTTGGACTCTTCTGCTCACTATGCAGCTACCCCATTTCTTCAAAGAGAATCCTGCCCATGGTAGTCAATATATTGGTCTTCTGAGTTAAGTTCACCCAATTTCTGTCCATTTAGTTTGCTGATTCCCAGAACATCCATGTTCACTCTTGCCATCTCCTGTTTGACCACTTCCATTTTGCCTTGATTCATGGACCTAACATTCCAGGTTCCTATGCAATATTGCTCTTTACAGCATTAGACCTTGCTTCTATCACCAGTCTCATCCACAAATGGGCATTGTTTTGCTTTAACTCCATCCCTTCATTCTTTGTGGCGTTGTTTCTCCACTGATCTCCAGTAGCATATTGGGCACCTACCAAACTGGGGAGTTCATCTCTCAGCATCTTATCTTTTTGTCTTTTCATAGTATTCATGGGGTTCTCAAGGCAATAATACTGAAGTGGTTTGCCATTCCCTTCTCCAGTGGGCCACATTCTATCTGACCTCTCCATCATTACCCGTATGTCTTGGGTGGCTCCACGTGGCATGGCTTAGTTTCATTGAGTTAGACAAGCCTGTGGTCCATATGGTCAGATTGACTAGTTGTCTGTGACTGTGGTTTCAGTTTGTCTGCCCTCTGATGCCCTCTCTCAGTGCCTACCTTCTTACTTGGGTTTCTTTTAACTTGGACGTGGGGTATCTCTTCATGGCTGCTCCATCAAAACACAGTCACTGCTCTTTAACTTGGGTGAGGGGTATCTCCTCAAGGTTGTGCTCCTGACTTTGGATGTGGGATATCTCCTCTAGGCCGCCACTCCTGATATTGGAGGTAGGGTTACACTTGGTGGTTTCTGGACCACACAGCCACAGGAGTTAGTAGTGCTGCCTAATATAACCAAATTCTTGGAAAAGTAGAGGTTTGTGGAGGAGGAGAATTCCCCAATCAGCACATTAGAACTATGAGTGCACGTAGAGCAACTCACTGAAAACTAACAGGAAGCTGGCAGAAAGACCCTGTACAATCAATATGTGAACAGAGTCACAATGGAAGGGAGTAGAAGCAATCACGTTGAGACCTGAACCACAAGGGAAAGATCCAGAAGAGCAGAAAATCTGAGTACATTTCTATCTCTTGAAATATTGTTTCCACTGTATTCATATGTTAAAATCTCAATGAATATTGCCTGTTCATTTCCATAAGACAATCTGAAGAGACCTATTCATCCATTAAGTATGAAATATCTCTGTTTCACTTCTGAAAATTTGGTTAATGATTTAATTGCATGAAATATAGATTTTTCTTTGTTCCATATGTTGAATTTGGGGCCTATATATTCTGGTATGAAACTTGGAATTATACATTTCATATATGAATATATGGCCTTAAATTTCATTTATGAATCATGGAGTTCACATATATCAATATAAAATCCCTGGCACAGATTTTCCTATATAAATTTTGTAATTTTCTATAATTCACAAATGAAAATCCTAGTTCTGATACTACTAAGGAAATATGGAATTCTCTAGATATCATATAGGAACCTGATGTCCTGAAATGAAATATGTTGCTGTCTATATTTGCAAGTCAAAATCATATTTTCCTTCTGCAACATGATATTTCCTTTATGCACTTTGGATGCAGATTTTACTCAATATACTCAATATTGATGCAGAGCTTCAATATTCATTCATTAGACTCTGAGGAAAAATATGCTGAAATGAAGTATGGAATAGTGTTTATTTCATATTTGAAATTAAGAGATAGGCTTTCTTTTTTTTTTTTTTAATTTTTTTATTAGTTGGAGGCTAATTACTTCACAACATTTCAGTGGGTTTTGTCATACATTGATATGAATCAGCCATAGATTTACACTTATTCCCCATCCCGATCCCCCCTCCCATCTCCCTCTCCACCCGATTCCTCTGGGTCTTCCCAGTGCACCAGGCCCGAGCACTTGTCTCATGCATCCCACCTGGGCTGGTGATCTGTTTCACCATAGATAGTATACATGCTGTTCTTTTGAAACATCCCACCCTCACCTTCTCCCACAGAGTTCAAAAGTCTGTTCTGTATTTCTGTGTCTCTTTTTCTGTTTTGCATATAGGGTTATCGTTACCATCTTTCTAAATTCCATATATATGTGTTAGTATGCTGTAATGTTCTTTATCTTTCTGGCTTACTTCACTCTGTATAAGGGGCTCCAGTTTCATCCATCTCATTAGGACTGGTTCAAATGAATTCTTTTTGACGGCTGAGTAAAATTCCATGGTGTATATGTACCACAGCTTCCTTATCCATTCATCTGCTGATGGGCATCTAGGTTGCTTCCATGTCCTGGCTATTATAAACAGTGCTGCGATGAACATTGGGGTGCACGTGTCTCTTTCAGATCTGGTTTCCTCAGTGTGTATGCCCAGAAGTGGGATTGCTGGGTCATATGGCAGTTCTATTTCCAGTTTTTTAAGGAATCTCCACACTGTTTTCCATAGTGGCTGTACTAGTTTGCATTCCCACCAACTGTGTAAGAGGGTTCCCTTTTCTCCACAGCCTCTCCAGCATTTATTGCTTGTAGACTTTTGGATAGCAGCCATCCTGACTGGTGTGTAATGGTACCTCATTGTGGTTTTGATTTGCATTTCTCTGATAATGAGTGATGTTGAGCACCTTTTCATGTGTTTGTTAGCCAAGAGATAGGCTTTCTTATAGGAAATATGAACTCTCAATATCCCAAATATGAGTTTGGATGCAATGGGTAATTTTCCTTGTTTCATTATTGAAATCTGATGCCAGATAATCCTGCCTGAAAGATGAATGTATCAATTTTATATAGGAAAATATATGTGCAAATTTTAGGTCATGAAATATGTAATACTCTGTAATTCACATATGAACGTATGGACACAGATCTTACTGCATGAAATATGAAAATTTTATATTTCTCTTTTGAAAATCTGGATGCAGATATTCTAGCATGAGGCATAAATATTTATTTATTATATTCAAATAGGAACATGGAGATTTTCATAGCTCTCACTTGAAAATCTTTGTAGATTTCCCTTCATGAATAAGGAATCCTTTATATGTAAATTTGATAAAACTTGTATCAATTTTCCTACAAGAACAAATGGAATTTTCTATTTCATACATGAAAATATTCCCAATGTGGTATGGAATTCTCTATATTTCACCCAAGCAAATTTGATTGGATGTTTTCCAATGTGAAATATAGAATCCTGTGTCTTTCACATTTGGGGATAGATTTTCTTAAATGAAATATAAAATCTCAACATTTCACACATGACAGTTTGTGGAAAGATTTTCTCACATAATGGCTTCCTGCGTAGTTCAGTCAGTAAAGCATCTCCCTGCAATTCTGGAGACCTGGGTTCAATTCGTGGTTGGGGAAGTTCCCCTGGAGAAAGAAAGTGGCAACCAACTCCAGCATTCTTGCTTAGAGAATCCCATGGAGAGAAGAGCGTGGAAGGTCAGAGCTCATGGGATCACGAGAGTTGCACACGAATTAGCACTATCTCTCTTTCTTTTTCACACATGAAATATACATTTCCTATGATGCAGAAATTATCTCTCCTCTGGATAGAAACAAAATTGTATCCTAATTAAACTTAAAAGCATTTCTGTAACTTTTTTTTTTTTTTAATGAAGTACAATTGCTTTAAAGAATTTTGACTTTTCTGTCAAGGTCAAACCTCACAATGAATCAGCCATAGATGTAGATATATTTCTTCCCTTTTGAAACTTCCTCCCATATCCTGTCCATCTCATTCTTCTAGATTGATACAGAGCCCCTGTTTGAGTTTCCTGAGCCATAAAGCAAATTCCCATTTGCTATCTATTTTACATATGGTAACGCAAGTTTCCACAGTACACTTTCCATACATTTCACCCTCTACTCCCATCTGCCCATGTCCATAAGTCTAGTTTCTATGTCTGCTGCTCCAGTGCTGCCCTGTAATAAATTCTTCAGTACCATTTTTCTAGATTCCAAATACATGTGTTAGAATATGGTATTTTTCGCCAGGTGAGGCGGGGCGGGCGCGACTAGTGGCTATGCATTTACTCCTGCACTTCAGGGAGCTGAAAGGAAAAATATCTGGAGAGAGAGCCAAGGAAGAAAGTATCTCTCATAACTACTCCACCGCGGAGGTCAGGGGCTCCACCTGAGAGGAACTACCCCACTTTCAAGGAGCGGCTGCTGTGTGGGTGAAGGAAGGCCAAGAGGAGCTACTCCACGTTCAAGATCAGGAGGGGCGGCCAGTGAGACGATACCCCTCTGTCCAAGGTAAGGAGCAGCAGCTGCACTTTACTTGAGCAGCCGTGAAGAGATGCCCTACGTCCAAGGTAAGAGAAATCCAAGTAAGATGGTAGGTGTTGTGAGAGGGCATCAGATGGCAGACACATTAAAATCATAATCACAGAAAACTAGCCAATTGATCACAGGACTACAGCCTTGTCTAACACAATGAAACTAAGCCATGCTGTGTGGGGCCACCCAAGATGTTCAGTTCATGGTGAAGTCTGACGGAAAGTGGTCCACTGGAGAAGGGAATGGCAAAACACTTCAGTATTCTTGCCTTGAGAACCCCATGAACAGTATCAGAAGGCAACATGAAGAAGAACAAGCTGAAATCAAGATGGCCAGGAGAAATATCAATAACCTCATATATCTGATGACACCACCCTTATGGCAGAAAGTGAAGAGGAACTGAAAAGCCTCTTGACGAAATTGAAAGAGGAGAGTGAAAAAGTTGGCTTAAAACTTGACATTCGGAAAACTAAGATCATGGCGTTTGGTCCTATCACCTCATGGGAAATAGATGGGGAGACATTGGAAACACTGTCAGACTTTATTTTTTCGGCTCCAAACTCACTGCAGATGGTGACTGCATGAAATTAAAAGACACTTACTCCTCGGAAGGAAAGTTATGACCAACCTAGATAGCATATTAAAAAGCAGAGGCATTACTTTGCCAACAAAGGTCCGTCTAGTCAAGGCTATGGTTTTTTCAGTGATCATTAATGGATACGAGAGTTGGACTGTGAAGAAAGCTGAGCACCAAAAAATTGATGCTTTTGAACTGCGGTGTTGGAGGAGACTCTGAGAGTCCCTTGGACTGCAAGGAGATCCACCGTGTCCATCCTAACAGAGATAAGTCCTGGATGTTCATTGGAAGGCCTGATGCTGAAGCTGAAACTCCAGTACTTTGGCCACCTCATGAGAAGAAGTGGCTTGTTGGAAAATACCCTGATGCTGGGAGGGTCTGGGGGCAGGAGCAAAAGGGTACGACAGAGGACAAGATGGCTGGATGGCATTACCAACTCGATGGGCATGAGTTTGAAGAAACTCCGGGTGTTTGTGATGGACAGGGAGGCTTGGCGTCCCAGAGTCGGACACGACTGAGTGACTGATCTGAACTGAAATGATGGTATTTTTCACTCACTCTCTGACTCAAGTCACTCTGTATAGTAAGGTCTACTTAAATCCACCTCATGAAAACTGTCACAAAAGCGTTCGTTTTTATGGCTGAGCAATATTCCCTTGTATATAGAGACGACAGCTTCTATATCTATTTATCTTTCAATGGATGTCTAGTTTGCTTCCCTATTCTAGCTATTGTCAATAGTGCTTCAGTGAAGGATGGGATGCATGTGTCTTTTTCAATTTTAGTTTCCTCAGGCTATATGCCTAGGGGCGGGATTGCTGTGTCATACGGTGATTTTATTCATATATTTTTAAGAAATCTCTATACCATCTTCCATAGTGGTTATATCAGTTCACATGCCTACAAAGAGTGCAAGAATGTTCCTTTTTCTCCACTCCCTCTCAAAACAAGCATTTATTGCTTGTAAAGTTTCTGATGATGCCATTCTGACCAGTGTGAGGTGATATCTCATTGTAGTTTTGATTTGCATTTCTCTGATAATTTAGTGATGTTGAGTGATGTTAAGTGATGCTGAGCATCTTTTCATGTGTTTGTTAGTCACATGTATATCTTCTTTGGAAAAAAAAGTATGTTTAAATATTTTCCCTACTTTTTGATTAGGTTGTTTGTTTTTCTAATATTGAGTTGTATGAGCTGCTTGTCTATTTTAGAAATTAATCCTTTGTCAGTTGATCCTTTGTTATTATTTTCTCACATTCTGAAGTTTGTCTTTCCACCTTGCTTATAGTTTTCTTTATTGTGCAAAAGCTTTTAGGTTTAACCAGGTTACACTTGTTTGTTTTTCTTTTTATTTCCATTTCTCTAGGAAGTGAATCATGGAGGTTCTTGCTTAGATTTATGGTACCAAGTGTTCGGTCTATGTTTTCCTCTAAGAGTTTTTAGTTTTTGGTCTTACACTTAGGCCTTTAATCCATTTGGAGCTTATCTTTGTGTATGGTGTTAGGAGTGTTCTAATTTCATTCTTTTACATGTAGCTGTCCAGTTTTCCCAGCACTGTTTATTGAAGAGGCTGTCTTCACACCGTTTCTATGTACCTTATTATGTCATCTGCAAACAGTGAGAACTTCATTTCTCCTTTTCTCATCAGGATTCTGTTAATTTCTTTTTCATCTCTGATTGTTATAGCTAGGACTTCAAGAACTATGTTGAATAATACTGGTGAGAGTGGACACCTTTGTCTTGTTCCTGATCTTACCGTGAATGCTTTCAGTTTTTCACCATTGAGAATAATGCTTACCATACGCTTATCATAAGTGGCCTTTACTATGCTGGGGTAGGTTCATTCTATACTCATTTTTGAAGAGTTTCAACCATAAATGGTTGCTGAATTTTATTAAAGACTTTTTCTTCATCTATTGAGGTTATCATGTGGTCTTCATCTTTCAATTTGTTAATATAGTGTATCAGATTGATTGATTTCTGTGTAGTAAAGAATCCTTGCATTTCTGGCATAAATCGGATTTGATCATGGCATATGTGCTTTTTGATGTGTTGTTGAATTGTGTTTGCTAAAATTTTCTTGAGGACAGTTTCATCTATGTTCATCGGTGAGATTGGCCGGTAGTGTTCTTCTTCTGTGTTGTCTTTCTCTGGTTGATATCCGGGTGATATTCACCTTATAGAATGAGTTTGGAAGTGTTCACTCCCCTGCAATAATTTGAAAGAGTTTTACAAGGATAGATATTAACTCTTCTCTAAATGTCTGTTAGACTTCTCCTGTGAAGGCATCTAGTCCTGGGATTTTGTTATTTGGGAGATGCTTGATCACAACTTCAATTTCAGTGCTTGTAATTGCGTTGTTCGTAACTTCTATTTCTTCTTGGTTCAGTCTTGGATGTTTGACGTTTTCTAAAAGCCTGTCCATTTCTTCCAGGTTATCCAATTTATGGCCATAGAGTTGTTCATTATAGTCTATTATAATACTTTCTATTTCTGCATTGTCTGTTTTTACCTCCCCTTTTTCATTTCCAGTTTTCTCGATTTAATTTTCTCTCTCTTTCTCTTTTTTTTTTTTGGTGAGCCTGGTTAAAGGCTTGTCAATCATGTTTATCTTCATAAAGAATCAGCTTTTAGTTTTATTAATCTTTATTATTGTTTCTTTCTCTCTTTCTTTCTCTTTCTTTCTTTTTTTCATTTATTTCTGTGCAGATCTTTATCTTTCCTTCTACCAATTTTTGCAGGGTTTTTGTTCTTCTTTTTCCAGCAGTTGTAGGTAAAGTACAGATTGTAAAATTAGATTGTCTATTCAATGGTTTTCTTGCTTCTTGAAGTAGAATTTTATTGTTAAAAACTTTGCTGTTAGAACTGCTTTTCTGAATCCCATAGATTTTGCGTTTTAATGTGTTCATGGTTAGTTGTTTCCATAATTTTTTTCCCTTTTGATATCTTCAGTAACGTGTTGGTTATTTAGAAACATGTTTAATCTCCATGTGTTGGTGCTTCTTACAGTGTTTTTTTTTTTTTTTTTTTCTTTTCTTTTCATTTATTTTTATTAGTTGGAGGCTAATTACTTTACAATATTGACATGGGTTTTGTCATACATTTACGTGAATCAGCCATGGATTTACTTGTATTCCCCATCCTGATCCCCCCTCCCACCTCCCTCTCTACCCAGTCCCTCTGGGTCTTCCCAGTGCACCAGCCCGGAGCACTTGTCTCATGCAACCAACCTGGGCTGGTGATCTGTTTCATCCTTGATAATATACATGTTTCGATGCTGTTCTTTCAAAACATCCCACCCTCGCCATCTCCCACAGAATTCAAAGGTCTGTTCTGTACATTTGTGTCTCTTTTTCTGTTTTGCATATAGGGTTATCATTACCATCTTTCTAAATTTCATATATATGCGTTAGTATACTGTATTGGTCTTTATCTTTCTGGCATACTTCACTCTTTATAATGGGCCCCAGTTTCATCCATCTCATTAGAACTGATTCAAATGAATTCTTTTTAATGTCTGAGTAATATTCCATAGTGTATATATACCACAGCTTCCTTATCCATTCGTCTGCTGATGGGCATCTAGGTTGCTTCCATGTCCTGGCTATTATAAACAGTGCTGCGATGAACATTTGGGTGAACGTGTCTCTTTCAGATCTGGTTTCCTCAGTGTGTATGCCTAGAAGTGGGATTGCTGGGTCATATGGCAGTTCTATTTACAGTTTTTTTTTTTTTTTTTTTTTTTTTAAGAAATCTCTACACTGTTCTCCATAGTGGCTGTACTAGTTTGCATTCCCACCAACAGTGTAAGAGGGTTCCCTTTTCTCCACGCTGTCTCCAGCATTTATTGCTTGTAGACTTTTGGATAGCAGCCATCCTGACTGGCGTGTAATGGTACCCCATTGTGGTTTTGATTTGCATTTCTGTGATAATGAGTGATGTTGAGCATATTTTCATGTGTTTGCTAGCCATCTGTATGTCTTCTTTGGAGAAATGTCTGTTTAGTTCTTTGGCCCATTTTTGATTGGGTCATTTCTTTTCTATTCTTTTTTCTTTTTTAAATTTTGATATCTAGTCTCAGCATAGTTGTAGAAGAAGATACTTGATATTATTTCAATTTTCTTAAATGTACTGAGGTTTTGTCTGTGACCCAAGATGTGGTCTCTCCTGGAGAATGTTCCATGTGCATGTGAAAATAAAGTTTACTCTTCTGCATTTGGATGGAATGTCCTGAAGATACAAATGAAATCTATGAATCCTCTTTATCCTTTAAGACATGTGTTTCCTTATTAATTTTATGTTTTGATGATCTGTCCATTGCTGTGAGTGAGGTATTAAAGTCTCCTACCACTATTGGGTTACTGTCAATTTCTCTTTTATTTCTGCTAGTGTTTGTCTTATGTATGCAGTTATCCAATGTGGAGTGCATAGATATTTACAATTAGTATTTCTACCTCTTTGATTGATTCCTTGGTCATTATATAATGTCCTTCCTTGTTTCTTGTAAACTTTATATTAAGGTCTGTTTTGTCTGATATGAGGTTTGCTACTTCAGCATACTTTGGATTCCAATTTACAGGGAACATAGTTTTCATCCTCTCACTTTCAGTCTATACGTGTATTGAGGTCTGAAGTGTGTTTCTTGCAGAAAGCATATATGTGGTTCTTCTTTTTGTATCCATTCAGCCAGTCTGCATCTTTGGGTTGTAGTATTTAATCTATTTACATTTAAATTAATTATTGATATAGATGTTGCAGTTGATATTTTCTTAAGTGTTTGGGGTTGATTTTGTAGATCTTATCTTCTTCTCTTGTATTTCTTGACTGTATAAGTCCTTTTAAAGTTGGTTGTAAAGGTGCTTTGGTGGCACTGAATTCTCTTAAATTTTGATTGTCTGAAAAGCATTTTGTTTCCGCATCAATTTTGCCTCTGCATGTTTATTCTTTAATTCTTCTTGGTCTTTGTTAATTTATCCTTGCATGTTCTCCATTTTATTTGCAAGGTTTCTGATCATCTTTACTTTCATTTTTCTTAATTTTTTTTTTTCAGGTAGTTTGCCTGTTTCCTCTTCATTGACTTGAACTCCTATGTTTCTAATTTGTACCTTCATTTGTGTATACTTCTCTACCTTTTCTTTTCTTTCTTTCTTTTTTAGCTTTCTGTATCTGGGTTCTCCTTTGCCCAGGCTTCAAGTTTGAATCATGTCTTCCATTTGTTTTCTGTCCCCTAAGTTTGGCTTAGTGGATTGTGTTAGCTTCACATAGGGTGAGATCTATGCTGAGTTTTTGTTTGTTTTTCCTCTTAAGGGCTAGGTTAAATGAGTTTGTAATCCTGTCTGCTGATGATTGGGTTTGTATTTTGTTTTGCTTGTTGTTTACATGAGGCATCCTGCAAAGGGTGCTACTGGTGGTTGCTCTTGTGTGATGCTTGGTCTTGTATTCAAGTGGTTTAGTTTATCTGAGTTCTCTCTATTTGATACTCAGTAGGGTAAATGATCTGGTTATATAACATCTTGGAATCAGTGCTCCCATTCCAGTGTCTCAGGGCTTTATCTCTGCCAGAAATAAAGATTCCACAAGTGGTTTGTTATGACATTAAATGAGATCAAACAAATGTCCAAAAATGAGAAACTGAAGATGAACCCCAGGAAAAGGCAGTTACAAGATCAGACAAAAAAAAAAAAAAAAAAAAAGTGGAGTATACAACATTACTTTATATACCTAAAAGCAAAGTCAAAAACAGTTAAAAAAAAAAAAAAAAAAAAGGTACAGTAGATTGACCTTCCACAAAATGTCATATATATATATATACATATATATAAATGTTAGCAATAAAACTAATTAAAACCAACTGGAAAACA
This sequence comes from Cervus canadensis, assembly GCF_019320065.1. Classification (NCBI taxonomy): domain Eukaryota; kingdom Metazoa; phylum Chordata; class Mammalia; order Artiodactyla; family Cervidae; genus Cervus; species Cervus canadensis. The sequence goes on from NC_057420.1 coordinate 6,139,435, forward strand.
AAACTAAAGCCAGGTGTTAAGTGGTATAAAGCAATGAAACACAGTTTTAAATATGTTGAGAGGAAATTTTAAAAAAAGCCAAGAAAGAAAAAAATATAAAGACAAATTTATGTAGTGTTATATTTAAAAATTTATATACATTAAAGATTAATTGCAAGAGGCAAAGAGCTGTAGGAAAGAAAACAACAGAATCAATGTGAAAATATATAATAGGTTTTAAAAAATTAAAGTTATAAAAAGAGTAAATGAAAACAATACAAAAAGAAGATGAAAGAAAAGAGGAAAATTGCACAGAACTGCCAAAGCCCAATGTACAGGCAGACATTTATAGCAACAACTAAAAAAAATGTGACTAAATATATGCATATACATGCACACCCATAGCAAAATCAAAACATTACAACAAAAATAAAAGGAAAGAAAAAGATTCTATATACTGGCACAAAACTAACCAAACACAGCACAGACTGGAAAACCAAAGCTAAAATAAGGTGCCAATTCACGAATAAAGCAATGAAAATGAAACTTAAAAATATGTTAAGAGGAAAGGGAAGGAATGAATGAAATAATAGTTTTGCAAAGTTAAATAGAGGCAGATATGGAAGATTTATGCACATTAAAGATTAACTTCAAGAGTCAAAGAACAGTAGGGAAATCAAGTAAAGGAATAAATATAGAAAATAATAATAGGCTTAAAAATGAAAATTTAAAAAAAAAGAGAAAAAAATCAAACTCTATAAAACTACAAAAGCCAAACAAGAGGAAGAGTTATATAACAATTAAATTGTAAAAAAAAGTCACCAAAAAAAAAAAAACAAACAAAAAAACAAAGCTCAAAAACTTAATTAGATTCCATATTGCCAATAAATGTGGCAACTACAACACAGGTGTTGGGGAGAAGAAAGAAAGAAAGAAATTCCAAAAGAATCTACAGAACAAGTCAAAATTAACGATAGATAAATGTTTCTCTTTAGTGAATGCTCTTAGAGTCCTTTCCCTCCCTGGGAGTCCCATAACAACTCCCCTCCCTAGGGTGCCCTCCAGCACTCTGCTGATCCCTGTACCTGCTGTGGAGGCATCTCAGATTCTAATGTGGACCTACTCCTATGTGTTCTTGACTCGAATGTCCACAGCTATCAGAAGCAGTATGATTTCTTTTGTGGGAGATATCAATTACCTTTTATATATTCTGTAGACACAGAGTCTGACTAGTTTCTCCTGAGGATTTAATCTGCAGCTTATACAGCTGGTGGGAGGTTTTTGTCTGTTCTCCCTTAGCCTCTTCCACTGGGTTACCATTGTGATTTTATTTCCAACTCAAAATGCGGGTCGGCCATTAGGGTTTGCTTCTGAGACTGACAAGGAGGGCTTGGGTTAGCTGCATTAGGGCCAGGTGTGGAGGTGGTGCACCTGCTTGGGTTGCAGGGATTCTGGCAGCACCAGTTACTCAGGGGGAGTTAGTGGCTAGGACAGAATGAAATATAGCACTCTAGAAGGGTATGGCAAGCAGTATTGGCCAATACACTCCAGTATTCTTGCCTGGAGAGCACGGCCCCTCTGACAGACAAAGCCTGGCAGGCCACAGTCTACTGGCTCTAGAAGTGTGGAAAACTGCCTTAGTGATCCTGAGTAGGTAGACACAGGATCTTTGTTGCCAGTGGCAGCTTTGCCCCTGTGAGTTTTGAGCATGAAGCTGGCACAGCTGATTGGCTTGAGGACACCCTGGTGGTGCCAAGCGTTGCAGGGACAAGTGCTGCCTACACCACAGGGGTTATTGCTCTATCAATTCTTTCTTTGAGCCTCCTGTAGCTGGTGACCAGAAGACTTCTTTGACCAGTCTTTTTCTGGATCTCCACCCATTCTGGCACTTAGACAGCTCCCTTGCCTGGGGCCCTTTTCTGTTGTTCCACGTGGCCAGGCACATAGAGGGGACCTCTGCCTGGGATACTACTCTGTAGATCTGTGTATCATGCACATAAACGGCCACCCTGGGTGGAGTCCTACTCTGTAGTTCACTGTGTCAGGCTTTTGATGGGCCAGCCATCAAAAACACAGCTGCCAATGTTGGTGTGTGGGAAGAGAGAATGGCTTCACCCCCCTATACAAGACTCAGCAGTATTGCCTTTCTTCCATGGCTGCCAGGCTTTCCTCCACAAGCATTTCCCACCACAGCCTCCTCCCTCACATCCGCTTTCTGCCTCTCCGCAGTCAGTATCAGGCCTCATCCTGTGATTCCCTCACAATCCCCAAACTCCAGGTCCCAGGCAAGCGTCCAGGGGCCCCATTTCTTTTCCAGGGTATGTATCAAGGACTGTCTGATTCTCATTCTACTTTTTCAGTTTTGCATAGTTCTGTATCTTCTTGTCTCTGGTCAGTTCCCCCTGTCCACTCTCAGCTGGTGTTCTTTATCCATGTTTGTGTCCAAAGGTTTATTCCTTATATATCTGTGAAGAAAGATGTACTACATGTGCACCTCCTACTCCGCTATCCTGTTCTGTCAAACTTAGGAGTTTTTGCACACCAAAAGAAATTATAAGCAAGGTGAAAAGACACCATTGTGAATGAAAGAAAACAATAGCAAAAGAAACAACTGATAACTAATTAATTTGCAAAAGAAGCAAATAGCTCAGGCAGCTCAACACCAGAAAAATACATCACCAAATTAGAAAAAAACAAACAAACAAAAAAAACGATCAAAGAAGTAAACAGACATTTCCCAAAGCAGAAATATAGATAGCAGACAAACATATGAGAAGACGCTCAACATCATTCATTATCAGAGAAATACAAATCAAAGCCACAATGTGCTGCCATTTCACACTGGTCAGAATGGCTGCCGTTAAAAGTCTGCTATAAGTGGTATTGTAGTGGATACTGGTATACACATGGTTTTTTGTTTGATTGCTTTCAATGGTGGTTTCATTTGGGCATATGTCAAATAGTGGGATTTTGGAACATATAGTTTTATTTGTAGTTTTCTAAAGAACTTCCGTAATTTGCTGTATCATGGCAGTATTTGTTTATATTCCTAACAACCCTGTAGAGGGTTCCCTTTCTTCCACATCATCTCCTTCATGTATTGTTTTAAGATTTATATGTGTGTATCTATACATAATATTTGTTAATTTATAATATATTTGTATTTTATATGTATGTTATAAATTTATATTTTAAATATATACACACATTTACTTCTTTATTTGAATACACAAGGACTTAATTGCTGCATGTGAAATCTAGTTTCCTGACCAGGGATCAAACATGGAATCCTTGACTTAGGATCATGGTTTCTTAGCCACTTTACCACTAAGGAAGGCCCCTGTTGTTGATTTTTATAATAATCACCAGGCAGAATGATGTGAAATGATACTTCATTGTATCTTGATTTGTGTGCCTTTACTATGTTGAGGTAATTTTTGCTATGCTCAGTTTCTGGAGAGTTTTTTGTTTGTTTTTTATCACACATGTTTGTTGAATTTTATCAACGTGTTTTTTTGGTATCTATTGAGGTGATCATATGGTTTCAATCCTTCAATTTGTTATGGTGTCTCTGATGGATTGATATGAAGCTACTGCAGCTACTGGAGAATTCTTGCATATCTGGGAAAAACCTCACTTTATAAAGCTGCTTGATACTTTTCATGTATTGTTGGATTCTTCTTGGGAGTATTTTGTTAAGGGTGTTTGCATTGATGTTCATCTATGTGATATTGGTCTATAACTTTCCTTTTCTTGATACTTTGGCTTTGCTATCAGGGTGATGCTGTACTCGCAGGATGAGTTTGCAGGTTTTCCTACCACTGTAGTATTTTTCAAGAGTTTTATATGCGCATGTGTTAACATTTATCTTAATGGTTCATAAAACACCTGTGACATCATCTGGACCTTGAATGTTGTTAACTGGAAAATTTTTCATAATGGTTTCAATATTACTCATTGTAATGCTGTGTTTGTAATCTCTGTTTCCTCTTAGTTGAGTTCTTAACAATTAGTCTGTGGCTCCCAGATTCTACATTTTATTGGCTTAAAGTTGTTTGCTGTAGTCTCTCGTGATCCTTTGATATTTCTGTGGTATCAGTTATAATGTTCCCTTTCTCATGTATAACTTTATTGATTTGAGTGTTCTCCCTTTTTTGTTTATGAGTCTGGCTCATGTTTTATATATATATTTTTATGCTCTCCATGAGTCCGCTTTAGTATTAATGATCTTTGCATTTGTTTTCAGTTTTTGTTTCTTTTTATTTCCTGTTCTATTCTATGATTTTTTTCCCCCAAAACTAAGTTTGGGTTCTATGTTTATTCTTTTTCACTAATTGCTTTAGTTGTAAGGTTAGGTTGACTATTTGAGAAATTTCTTTGTTATAATCTTTAGTGTTTTATCTTTTCTCATAGGTTTTACACAATGACATTTTTATTGTCACTTGTTTGTGTGTATATATATATACATATATACATATTATATCCTCACTCTGATTTCTTCATTGGTTTCATGGCCATGATGAGGTATATAAATAAGCCTCAAGATATTCGTGCTTTCTAGTTTGTTATTTTTTTTTGTTTGCTTGCTTTTGTTTTGCTTCCCCACCTATGAATGACATGTAAATCATAACATTGTGGTTAAAAAAATTGCTTGATACAATTTTGATTATCTTAAATCTACCAAGGCATGATTTGTGATCCAGTTAGTGATTTATCCAGAAATATTTCACTTGCCCTTGAGAAGAAACTGCATTCTGCTGGTTTTGCATGAAATCTTCTTAAGTATCAATTAAATTGTCAGGTCTGTTGGGTTATGTAAAGTTTGTGATTCTTTTAATACTTCATTTTTAATTTGGAAGTTAATTATTTCCAATGTTTTACTGGCTTCTGCTGTACAAACACATTGATCAGCCTACAGTACATATATGACAGTCATTGTCCTATCAATCATTTGTTGTTGTTGTTTAGTTGTTCCATGCCCTTCTTAAAAGTTGCTTGCATGATCTCTATTTATTCTCTGAGATGTTTGATTGTCTTTACTATTGTTACACTCAGTTCTTTTTCAGTGACAATTTCTATTTCCTGTTTAAGTATGTCTTATGTGTTTTTACCTTGTTTCTTTGTCTGCAAAATACTTTACTGTGTTCATATTTGTTTAGCTTACTGTGTTAATGGTCTTTTCTTCCCAGGGTGCAGGGTTGTAGTACTTGCTTCCAGTCTGTGTTGTTGGTGGATACATTTGGACCAGTGGCTTGTATGTCCATGGACAGGGAGGGACTGGCAACTATATTCTTGGGGCCACAACTGATGCGTCTCTCTCTCATGGTGGAACCATGCCAGTGGTGTCTTTTGTAGGTATGTATGGATTTAGTCTGACTTTAGATAGTCCATTTGTGAATGATTTGGCTTATGTTTCTTTGGTTTTTCTGTGGTGTGAAGCATCAACTCTGCATAGTACAGGCTTTTGGGTGTAATTGGCAGTTAATTTCAGATGGAGGCCTTCATAGAGACTATCACCAATTAATATTCACTGCAGCCAGGAAAGCTGATGATCTACAATCCTTGATACAGTGCTGAAACCCTAGATGAGCAGGTCCAATTTCCAGTCAGAGAACCAAGATTACATAGTAAATGATTAGACACAGGAAAAAACAAAGAGAGACAAATGGTGAGAAATCAAAATCAAACCATAAATAAAATAGCACAAGCAATAATGACAATAGGGAAAAACAGAATCAACAGTAGAACTAACCAAATAACTTGCAAGACATAAAACAACACCAGAGTGAAGTGCCACCTGAAGAATAATGGAAAATAAATCTGACAAAAATGAAAGAGCTTTCCCACAGAACAAGAGAAAATCATAGTTATTATAGAAATATATACCTACCAAAACAAAAAGGACATGAAACAACAGCAAGAAAAGGCACAAAAAGCAGGAAAACAAAGTACACGATATATACATACAAAAAAAATTGCATAATTTAATCAATCTTAAAACACCAAATAAGCAAGAATAGTAAGAAAGCCTACAAGTGAGAAAAACAGTGAACCACATATGGCATAGGAAAACATTGTAAGTGTAACGAATGTTACCTAGGGTCCCTGCTGTCTGTGTTCTGGTCCTGAGCATGAGCCACATCACAGCTCTACCTCTCGAGAAAGCTTGACTAAGTGTGGGCAGAACTGAACTCTGGATCTTCAGTAGGGACACGTCAGACTCTAATTAGGGATAACTCCTAATTGTTCTTAGAACTGTCAGAGCCTGGGTATTTTAATTTGTCAGAAATCTATTGTCCTTTTTGTATCCCATAGAGAAAGCATCTGCACAGTTGATTGTGGGCAATTAACCTGTAGTTTGCTCAGCTGGTGGGAAAGTTTTCAATACTTTATCATAATTGCCCTGATCCTGGGTCTCAGACTTAGTTTTATGACAACCTCTGCATGTGGTCACAAGAGAGGCTGCCCCAAGACCCTTGTGGAGCACTTGGGCCTGCCTTGGTGAGCACAGGAGGAAACGGTACAGCTGCTTGGACTGTAGGAAACCTGGTGGTGTCAGTTCTGCAGAGGAGCCAGCAGCCACGAGCAGAAAAGTTGTGGCCCTAATAGGATTTTTTTTCCTAGCCTGTGGTGGCAGAGGCATGAGTGTTAGTTCTGGCTGATAGTGGATCTTAGCAGTTTGCAAGAGGGGAAATTCAATGCGGTCACCACCTCTGCAGTGTGACTGAGCCCTAAATTCCTGCTTCTTGTCAGTTTGGGATTTGTCAAAAAGCATTCCTTTCTACACACTTTGTCATCCCAGATGCATCATTCCATCTCCACACAATCAAAAGCTGTTCCCTCCCAGGTTGGCCTTCTAACCTCAGGTTTCATGTTCCAGGCCATATGCACACTAGTTCACCTTCATTTCAGTTTGGGACATGCAGGACCACACCACACATTCTCTGTTTGATTCTCACTCTAGACTAACTATATTTCACCAGCATATTCACCTTGCTTTCTTTCAGTCAAAAGTAATTTAAGTTTAGTGAAGTGACTTGCCTGAATCCTCAATCTATTCCCTGCTTCTCCATCTCCCAACCCAAGACAAAAGCCTGGTTCTATTCCTCTCACCCTCCTTCCCCCATCCCCCCTCCATTCTTTCCAGTTATATCTAGTTTCCATATAGTCCTCTCTGTTGAGCAAGGTCTTCTGCTAATATTAATTGATGCTATGGAGGAACTATTGCATTTATAGAAGGATTATTTGTTATGCCTCCATGGAGAGAGTTGCACTCAATGTTCTCTTATTTTCTGCCAAATCAGAACTTCTGATGTTCTTTCTAGGCAAGCTCTGTAATTCCTTTATGAATGTCAGTGAAGCCACAACTTTAGTTGACATGAATGAGTCAGTTTGGTTGGAGTTTACATATATACACACGTAATTGGTGCATCATTGACTTTGAACATGCAAATAAGCACATTTTGCCTGAAAATTCTTCTAATGAGGAATCGCCATCAGCCTGACAAAACATAGTTCTTTTCCAGATAAGAGATGGTCTCTTACCTGGACTTGGTCTCAAAAAGTCAGTTCCTGAAAATATCTAGCTATTTGTCAAACTGTCCTGACATTTTCCGAGAGCACAGATTCCATATGTCTGCTCTGGAAATGTAATTTTTTAAGTAGGTGTCAAAGGTCAGAGATTGGAATAGACATAGTTTAATTCTTATATAAGAGAATGGCAAGTGACCAGGAATGTAATAGTTTGTAGATGATAGCTGTAAAAAGAGAGACAGAGAAACACACACACACACACACACACACACACACAGGCAGGTGCAGTTAGTCATTTAATCTTAATAGGTAATACTTAATTGGAGTTTGGACCATAGGAAAAGCAAGGAGGTTTTATGAAGTCATCTATATATACTTTATTGTCTCTGTTAATGGCTTGAATAAAAAAGAATCATATCTGACTCTCTGTGACTCCTTAGACTCTAGTCTACAATTTCCTTCTCCAGGGCATCTTGCAGACACAGGATTTGAGCTACCAGGGAAGCCCTTAGACTGTGTGGGTCACAACGAATTGTGGAAAATTCTTAAAGAGATAAGAATACCAGACTCCTGTACCTGTTTTCTGGGAAATGTGCATGAAGGTCAATATACAACAGTTGGAATTCGACAAGGAACAATGAACTGGTACAAATAAGGGAAGGAAATACATCAAGGTTATATATTGTCACCCAGCTTATTTGACTTCTGTGCAGAGTACCTCATGGAAAGTAACTTGCTGAAAGAATCTGAAGCTGAAAACATAATTACTGTGAGAAGTATGAATGACCTTAGTTATAATATGACAACACACAAATGGCTGAGAAAAAACAAAAACAAAAACAAAAAAACACACACACAAAAACCACCAGGAACTAAAGAGCCTTCTGAGGAAGGTGAAAGGGCATAGTGGAAAAGCTGGATTAAAACTCAATATGAACACAAACAAACACAATCAAAAAATAAGATCATGGAATTTGGTCCCATCATTTTGAGATGTATCAATGGGATATAATTGAATCAGTGAAGGTTTCACTTTCTTGACCTCCGATATGACTGCAGGGAGTGACTGCAGCCATGAAACTAAAAGGCAGTTGCCCTTTGGATGAAAATCTATGATCAATCTAGACACCATAATAAAAAGCTGAGAGATTACTGAAAAAGATCTGAACAGTCAAAGTTGATTTTCAGGAGTAACATATGGAGGAGGGAGCAGGACCACAAGAAGTGAGTGACAAAATATTGATGCTTTGCAACAGTCACGGTGGACAAGACATATGAGAATTCTGTGGTGAGCATGGAGTTCAAACTAGTAAAGCATGAAGGAAATCATCTCTGACTATTCTCAGAAGTACTGATGTTGAACATGAAGTACCAATATATTGGCCACCTGAGGCTGAAAGCAAAATCACTGGAAAGAAATTGACGGTGGGAAAGATTGAGGGCAGGAGAAGAAAGGAACAACAGAGGACAAGATGGCTGCAGTGATGCTTGACTCAAAGGTCATGGGTTTGAGAAAACTCTGGGAGATTTGAAGGGTAGGTGAGCCCAGGGTTCTTACTGTACATGGAGTCACAAAGAGTCAGACAAGACTGAGTGACTGAACATCAAAAAAATGGTGTTGGCAGTGCTTGGGAGACTGTTCAGATATCACAATAACTCTGTCATTGTACCTGGGAAGATAAGTGAGATTCAGGACAATTATAAAGAACACAGCTCTTGCCAGTTTCCTTCTTTTCCACCCTCAAATTGTGTTTCTCACAATGTCTTTTGAGAGCTTTCCAGAGAAGGAGAACTCCTGCGGAGTCATGTGGTGTCCTGAGATGGAAACCTTATCCCACCTGACACTTGGGTCTACAACCTTGGCCTTAGGCAGAAGCAGACATTGTCTCTACATATCTTCTAGATCTTCCCATCTTTTGATGTGTTAACAGACATGGTATGTGATCTTAAGGATGAGGTGAGAGTTAAAAAACTAGCTTCTCAATCAAACTCTGTAATCCTAGGAGAAGCATCTTTGAGTTGTGTATCCTAGTTCCCCTTAGGAATGCTTACAAGAGTCTATATTACTGAGGATGGATGTAGGTAGGAGACTGGATCCATTTTGACTTTGCCACTTGCTTTCTCTGTGGATAGACCTTTCCTCCTCTCTTAATGTCACACATTTTGTCTTCAGATGAAGGTTGAGGATTGTGGAAGTGTGAATGCATGTGAAATCCCCTTAAAACTGAAGACAGGGAGTACCTAGTTTTCCTCTTTGAATCAGATCGCAAGACTTTTGGCTTTATAGATTTGCACTATCAGAACCTCTCAAATATTCATAAAATTCTTTTATAATTTCCACACAGAGTTGAAGCCAGAAGTCCTTTATAGTCATCATAGCAGTGTGGTGGGGCTTGGACATTTAAGGTATTATGAAAGAAATATGTGGGCCATGTTTTAACTTCCTTCTCTTTTAACTGTCTTTCTGATATACTTGGGAAGGGGGAAGGCAACTTCTACCTTGTGAAAACAGAATTCCAGATTTCATCCTTAGATTCTTTGATTCCTAAGAGTATTCTTTATTATTGGTGAGTGATCAGCCTCCTATAGGAAGGTAGTATCCTATTACAGGAAGGCCTGGTTGAAATTCCAGGCATCTACTTAGCCTTCTCTGGTACTGCAATATTAGTGTGTGGGTGTTTTGTTATTGCCAGACATAATAGACATCTAAGTTCCCACTCAACTTTCACTGGGCTGATTGGGAGAGTACCATAGATTTTAACTATGTTTAGGTGGAATTGCTTGGTGATTATCAAAATGCTTTCAGCCTTTGCAGCTCACTTTGAAAAGTGAAAGCAGACTTTTGAATGGGCGTCTTAATTTATGCCTGTTTATATTTTTGAATTAACCATTTCTTCAGGTGAAATCTCTAACATAAAAGTCCAAAAGAGAACCCAGACATATACTCACAAACACATCCTTAATCTGATGCACACACACACACAAGCACAGTCACAGTATTATATGCTCAAAACACAAATATGAAAGGAAAAGAAAACCCAAGGACTCACTGAAGGACACCTATGAACTGCACAGAGTTTCTCTGTTACTTGTTTCCAGGCTTAATGTTGGAAGTAATTTTGTAGTTGAATGATTTCACTCTAGTGACATTTTAAATCAGAATGTTTTAAAAGATATACCTTTGTTCTGCATCCCATGGGATCCTAGAACATTTCACATGTAAGACTATTCTGTGATTTGCTAAAATGAAAATAATGCTGTAGGGTAACAGTATCAAAGTCATATTGACCTCTTTAGGCCCTGCAGCTACACATTTACATCTTCTATTTTAAGCATCCAAGTTCATCCTCTGAACTTCTCCCATCAATTTTTCTACTTTTAGCCCAAATCTTCTGTATTTACATCACTTAAATTTTTGTTTTCACTTTTACTATTTTAGGCACCAATTGTAAAATAAACACATAAAGAAAATTGAAATTATGTACAATGTTTCCCTAATGGATTGAGCTATTTTCTCTACAATCTTTTGAAAATAAAAGCCATATGGAAATTGATCACCAAGGTAATATACCATGTAACCAGATAAATTTGGTAGGACAATTGAAGTACAGTTTAATGATATGCTTTCAAGGGGAAAACAACAGTAGCTTTTCAACATTTCTTTATCCATGCCTTTCCCAAGTTATCAGTGAGGACTAAATGGATTAATCCTGTTCTTTTTGAGAGGGACCTGCCACTCAAAGCAGAACATGGAAAGAAGGTAAAAGGGACTGGGAAGGAATAATCAGTACATGGCAATGAAATAGAAGATGGAATTGCCTTTAAGGTGATATTTCTCAAATCATGCAAATTTGACTACACAGTAAGACACCTGGAATTTAAAACAAGGCCATTGGATTTTGGGCTTGAAATGACAACTTAGAGAGTCAATTTCCATAACTCTTAAAATTGCCTCAAAATGCTTACCTCTAAAACATGGTATTCCCACCTATGTTTAAAGAAAATTTTCAGTGAAAGAAAAGAGTCTGTTTTGTGGACCACTCCCTTATCTACACAAATATTGCACAGATTTCACTGTCCATTAGCAACAAGAATGAGAAGAGTGAATTTAACTTGGTGTTGTCCTATGTGGGTTACCATACCAGAACAGGTGCATGACGTGATGTTTCCACCACCATCTAAAGGAATTGCTTCAAATTTGAGATTGCCAAGATTTTTAGGTAGCGTTCATGAGAGTCTGGATAGTCCTACAAGCAGACACTCTGCTCAGAGTATTTAGCTGTGAAATATATTAATGACTGGTCATTGATTTTGATCCCTGCTTACTCCATGAATTGTATAGATGATTAAAATAAATGATTCCTTTTTTATCATACATATCTCTATAACTACCAGTGAATTTTAGGGAACTGGGGCCTGAAACAACATGCTTAAAATGGGTTTTTAAAGACTGCAAACTTCATGAGAACAGCGATCATTTTATAATTTGAATTCCCACATTAGACATTCACATAAATATAATAAATATTTATCAACTTGGAAAAATTTCTCAGTAAATAGGAAAGGTCAATTATGATGATAATGCAAGCTATAGGATATTGTTGAGTAATGTATATAGCGTTTGATTGGTTACTACATTTCTTTATTGACAATTCAGTAAGTACTTAAAATGTGTCATTTGCAGACTCTAAGTTTTAGCTAATGTGAAAGATACATAAAGAAAAGAGGGTAGACCCAAAACATACCAAATACGTGATATCTGTGTTCACCTTGGTAGGAGGGCAAAGAGAAGTTCCTTCCAAACCAAAGAAAGAGTTGAGGCAAAGTTGTGAAAATGGGCATAGCATGACTGAAAGCATTTTGTGTGATTGTAGCTCCAGAAGTACAGCATAAGAGAAAGATAATGAAATTACTAAGGAAAACAGATATCATGTCTTCAATGAACTTCTTAACCATGCTGACATGTTGCAATCACCACGAGGAATTTATTCAGTGTCTGTGGGAACAGATAAGCAACATCAAAACATGCATTAGGAAATATAGGGTGAAATCTTGGTGTCAGAAATAAAGGCATGCCTTAAGGACAGCAGAGCAAAAATGACCCCATACAGTATACCACTTATAACATACATATCTTGTGCTGAACATGGGTCAGTCATTGATTATGTCATGTTATCTTTGGTGTCACAGTGATGGTATAATGGTTTTGGACATGCTACAATGAATTTATATTTTGAAGTACAAAATCAATTTCTATAATGAAGACAATCTGATGTCTAACCTCTTAAGACTCTTTCAATAACTAATAGAATATAATGTTAACTGTGAACGCACTAAGGTATATACTGTGTATTTGCATTTTTAAAATTTTATTTATATCCCTTCCTTAACCCATACCATCCTAATTAAGACACCCATTTATTTCAGCAGGGATGATTTCAGAAATCACTTTACATCCATTACCTCTTTTCCTTTGTTCTCCTATTCTTGCTTACAAACATTAGATTCCGTGTCATTTACCTAGGATGCACATAAAATGTTTTCTTGAACAGAAGAGTTCATAAAACAGTGCAGTAAAATAGCTAGACATTGAACTAAAGCCTCATTTTACTCATTATTGTTTGAAAATAGAAAATGAAACTATGAGGATGAATATGTATCTTTATTGTTCAAATACATGAATTTTAGGTGTTTGGTGACATCTCCCAATGTAAATTTTAATCTTCATTAGGCTCCATAATCTGACACTTAAATAGGTCAATTTTAATTAGTGTGGTTTTCATATAATGACGACTGTTGACAAGTTGACTTGAGAGGAGGCAGATTTATAAGCGATTGTTAGCACTGAGGACCATGAGTTGCCTCTCCATTGCAGTTTAGGAAAAGGCCTGTCATAGGCTGACATATCGCTCTACCTAACTGGAAATTTAGAAGGCTCCACCATGAGTCCAGAATAACTGCTCTGTAATGGAGATACGAGGTGGTTCTGAGAAGTAGATGTAGCTGCAGTAGCAAATTTCTCAAGGTGGCCATTTACTCGAGTGTCGCTGCTATGTGAGTGTCAATTGAAAATGCTCAACTGATCTAAAACAGCAGGTTGACCTACCACAATCTGTTCTGTTTGTCTAATTGATATTGATGATGTGGAAAGTAAGTCACACAGATTTGGGCACTTGCAGTATTAGCAACTATCTGGCTTTTGTATGAAAGGCACGCTTAAACTTGTGGAGGCTGAAAATTCACTCTCTCCACTAATTTCACGAAGAAAATCAGAATTGCGATCATCTATGTTGACCCTTGCTTTAACATGCTTCTTCTTGTAATCTCGAACTAATGAAGATATTGGAGACACATTGTTAATCCCAACTCTTCTTTTCATACTTACTAAAATTTGGTGATAGCCTCTTTTGAAATTTTGGATTATAGTAGATCTGTAGCTAAAATCAAAGGATAAAATTAATTAGCTTCTTTATAAACCAAGGTAAAACTGACCAAGCTAAACTATAAAAATGTATTCCTTTAATGATACCAATTAAATGATATCAAATAAAACATCACCATTAGTAGTTTTAACAGCTAACATGTTAGAAACAATTATGCTCCTCAACTAAAAATATGTTGTATATATACAGTAAATGCCACTTTAAGTAGCTTCAGGACTTGTATCTGGTTTCAAGTTGCTAGGAAAGTTAGTAAAATATAAAATAGTTGAAGTTCCAGCTGTTCTCAACTTCAAAAAATTAAACTTTTTCATCAATTTCCTATCTCAATTTTAAATTCTGTTTTAGCTACATATGTGGACATGCCTTCTAGGTCACATGGTTTAATCTTACATATTGCCAAGAAGTGAAAATCTGGAATGCCTTGCTCAAAAGAGAGATGTTTTCTTCTTCCAGAAAGTCAGGTAGTGAAGCAGATCTTTGAAAAATTTGATGCTTTTTACTAAACCATAAAGGTTAAGCTGTCGAACTAAAGATTTCATACTATTGGTTTCAAATATTCTAAAAGGTGCCTTTCTTTCCAACACTTCCTTCTTGAAGTGTTCTTCATTGATCACTATACAAGTACCACTCTCATCCGACCAAACAGATACAAACTGATCACTTTCAACTATATTCCAGAATTTTTGAGGACAAGTGAGTGAAATAAAATTATTCAACTCACCTGTTTCAGAGACAGGAAATGTGTGAGGTGGCCTCTTTATCACAACTTAGTTAGACAAAGCCCAGAAAGCATATTCTTCAATCATAGATATCAAAACTGAGTCCCCATTAAATGTATAATCATACAAAGATGATCTAATGAAGGTTTCTGAGCCAGGTGATTCACCTTTAGGAGGCATATCTTGAATTTCTGAAGAAATATGTGCCATCTCAGAGAAATCTTTCTTCAGATATTTTTCTCATTTGTCTGATTTTACACACTGCAACTTCAAGTGCTTCTTGGCTGGCCAATAGAGATAAAACTCTATAGGCCATCACAGTGGTTCTCCAAGTCAAAAAGCTGTGACATCACAAAGTCGCTGTTGTCCTAGCAATTGAAGAGTAGCTGTGACATCAAAAAGTCACTGGTCTCCTAGCAATTGAAGGGTAATGTTCAACCAGTGTTTACTTCAGCATCAACTTAAAATGCAGGCTGCTTACATACAGTAACCAAAACCATGAAACCTGCAAAATCTCATTCCTAAAGAATGTTTACACAGAAAAATCACATCAATAAATATACTTGGTTACTGAAGTAAAAGTGATTTATCACCCTTCTATACACATTCTTAATATTCACTACTGTTACCCAAACAAACTTGAGTCTACTCACTTTTGTGCAAGGAAGTCAATCAACTGACTGTGGGTTTCAGTGAAAGCAAGTGTTTACCGTGGGACCAAGCAAGGTGTCCTAGCAGCTGGTGCTTCAAAGACCCACACTCCTGAAATACTTTCAGAGGAAGGATTTTAATGACAGAGAGGGTGGGCCATGGGGTGTGTGATCAGTTTTGGGACATTCTACTAATGGCCTGTTACTGAGGATATTGGGAGTCAACATCATCAACCCTCTGGTTCTGACTACTCTGTGGTCTATGTACTTAAATTTCAGCTTGGTTAGGGCTTTAACATTAAAACTGTTCATAGGATATTGCTCAGTGTGTTATCTATGGCCCTTGAGGGAAAGTAAAGATTCTTGACTTTGGTTAATGGATAAATTATTATTATTCTATATCATTTGATTATTTCCCTTTGTTTCTGGCTTTTCCAGTTTCTCTTATTGAAATTACTCTTGGAACATGAGAAGGTCTACCTCTCTCTCTCTGTTTTCATATGTATCAATCTTAAGAAGAGACTGTTTTGAACAAGAAAGGAAATAAGTGTTGGGCTTAGAGCTTGATCATAAATGTGATTGAAAATCTCAGTTGTATGTTTGATTTGTTTTTCAGGTTCCCCAGGTCTTGAAGTGTTTGAGTCAAAAACAATTTCTGGCTATTTCCTGTTGAGATGGAGTATGGTGTTGGAAATAATTCTGAGATCTAACTTGGTATCAATATTTTCTGTTATGCAAACATATCTGTCTATTTTATATAGATATGTGTATATCTATATACATATATAATGATATCTATATTTATGTACATATATGTATGTATATGTATATGTATATATGTATGTATATACACATATCATCTTTGTTATTAAGCCTGCACAAACATCTACAAATTGGTAGATATTTATTAAAATGAATGAGGGAAGTGATATAAAGAGTCCTCATATTTCAGATGCAACCAGGAAAACATATTTTGAAGTATTTCCACTTACATATATTCAATAACCAAGTAGTCTTTTGAATCATTCTACTTTTGGGTTTTAATTTTTTCCATTACTGTTATACCTATAGAGAATTAAAAGCCATTATACTTTATGTATATATATATATATATATATGTGTGTGTGTGTGTGTGTGTGTGTGTGTATGTATGTATATATATATATGTATAAATGTATATATGTCAAAATATAATTTTAGGCAAATTTTTTAGGTGGCCAAACACTTTGCTTGCCCCAAAGATCTCAAATGAACTGTTTGGGAAGCCTAATATTACTTAATAACTTCCTGGCTGAATAATTCAGATCCTGTTGCTGAAAGGCTCTCCGTTAATCTAGCTCATCTTCCATTATTCTTTCTGTATCAAGACATGGGGTTCATACTTATGAAGATACCTTGAACCTATAAAATTGCATCTCTCATTTATGTAAAGATATTGTTCTAAAAAGCTGATGCTATCCTCACGTTGGATACAATTTTAAACATTCAAGTCTGTAGTAACATAGGAATATGTCTGAACCACATGGACAATGGTCAACTAGCTGAATTTGGGATAACAGCTACCCACTTAATACAGGTAAAACTGATACACAGTGCACTCTGCATAGATCATAATCAGGCTCTTCTGGCTAGTTGAACATTGAAATTATATGGTGTGTACATCAAAATCACTTCTCCACAATTCAGTCTGTAAAATTTTCTTTCATCACTTTAAACTTCTCATACCAAAAATTTCAATAGGAGTCATTGATGATCAAAATTTCTCTCCCTTCATGCCACAGTGACTCAGCTTCCGGCCCCCCTCCACATCATATCTCTTCCTTCTTGTCCTCCTTTGTATATTTATAGTTGCCACATTACAGGAAATCTAACTACATAACATGAACAGACTCACTATATTATGGTAATGGAGAAATATATTATAGGCTGTGTATTTTGTCAACATTTTACTCAGTTGCCACAGAAGCATGGCACAAATGCTCCAACAGGAATCTTAAGATCAACAGTATTATATATAATCAGTAACTATCGTCTTAGAATACCCTTAGAAAATAATGTCTTATCCAAAACACTGAGGGAAAACAAAGGTACAAGAATACAATAATTATCAATGTTGATAGGAAAACATAGGGTGAACAGTACATTTGAATTCTCAGTATCACACAAAGTAAGATCATGGCATCTGGTCCTACCGCTTCATGGGAAATAGGAGTGGAAAAGGCAGAAGCAGTGACTGATTTCCTCTTCTGTGGCTCTAAATGAACTACAGATGGTGATGGCAGTTATAAAATGAGAAGACAGTTGTTTCCTGGAAGAAAAGCTCTCACAAATGTAGAAAGCATGTTAAAAAGTGAAGACATAAAAAAAAATAAAAAATAAAAGTGAAGACATGACTTGACCAATAGAGGCACATAGAGTCATATCTATGGTCTTGCCAGGAGACCATACACAACATGTACAGATGTGAGAACACCAAACTGTTCTGCAGGGGATGACTGTGAGTGTCCATTGGATTGCAAGGGGATCAAGCCAGTCAAACATATAGGAAATAAACTCTGAAGATGCATTAGAGTCACTGGTGCTGAAGCTGAGTCTCCAAAGCTTTGACCACCTGAGCAAAGAACTGACTCAGTAGAAAAGACCCTTATTCTAAGAAACAATTATCAGGAGGAGACATGGATGAAATAGGAGAAGAAAGTTGTATAGCTTCACCCATTCAATGGACATGGTCTCAGGCAGACCCTGGGAGATGCTGAGGGACAGAGACACCTTGTGTGCTGCAGTCCAAGGGGTCACAAAGAGTCAGACATTGCTTTTTGACTGGATAACAACAAGATTTCAGTTAATAAAATGGATCTTCCAGGATTGTGGTGGGGTCTCATAATGTTAGAGGAATAGGAGGCACAGTCCACTTTCTCCCACACAAATTCATCAAAGGATGGATTGCACATGGAACACCTTCCGAAAACCAATTTGTGAAAGATGTTGATAGGCCTTAGAAATAGAAAGGAAAAGCAGTCTCTGAAAAAAGAGGTAGGACAAAATAAGAGAAGTAAGGGAGGAAAAGTTTTTGGAATGGATACCCATCTTGGAGAGGGAGTTGTAAAGGAGGAGAAATTTGCAAAAATAGGAAACCCTCTCTCATAGGTGTCAGTGTGGAAAGAAACAGAACCAGGGGGAAAAGAACAAAAACACAGATTATGCCAATCAATGCAATTGCTAGCCAAGAAGTGGCTCAGATGCTCCTGTCCACTGTTATCCATGGGGCCTGGGAGGGAGGCCTGGGATGTATCAAACACACTGTTGTAAGAACCAGGTTTTATGCCCTGAGGACAATCTGATGGAGCTAAGGTGACATAGAGACCTAAACCATGGGAACACTGAGAGAAATTTTAGAAAGGACCTTTCCTGAGAGAAGGCTCTAAGGCCACCATGTGGCCATGGTGGCAAGGCCACCACAGTGAACCATTGCACACTCACAGAAAAGAAGAGTGTGCACTAGAAAATACAGAAGGAGACGAAGTCAGCTTCCATATAAGACTCTTCTGGAGACACCCGCATCCGCTGCCAGCAAGTGGGGCAGAACAGAGAGGAGTGGGCGGCATTGCTTAGGGTAAGGACCAGGCCTGAGAGCCCTGAGAACAATCGGAGGGAGCTTTTGTGAGTTGCCAACTTGAACTGTGGGAGAGCAAAAGAGAGAGAAAATTAACCAGCCTGAACACACTGCCGGCCGTTCGCAGAACAAAGGGACCGAGAAAGTCCAGAGAGGAGCTCGCAGGCTGCGGACCGGCCCAGCCCCGCCGGAGGCAGGGGAGAGGGGAAGGGGGCAGGCTCGGCCCCAAGGACCGCATCCCCTGCGTCACTGCAAACAGGCCTCCAGTTTCTAACCAAAGACCTCCTGAGATTCTGGATGGTCGACATCCGCCGGGAGGGTTGCGGTGAGACACAGGGCACAGGCACCCGACCTGTGCAGGCGGGGACTGGGGCTGGGGATGCATAGGGCAGAAGGCGCACACACCCGACCGGCGCCAGCGGAAACTGAGACTGGGACAGTGGAAGGGAGTGGGCGCGCCACACCTGGGGAGAGTGCGCTCGTTAAGCCCCTGGCTGCCTGGACTGCTCTGATGGGGAAGGCACAAAGAGCAAGTGCAGCTTTTTGTTCAGTGCTTTTGTGGAACACCGGAGGGCTGGAACCGCGCACAGCACGGGGCCCGCTCCATATAGCGCAGCCAGGAGCCTGAGCAGCGAAGACGGAGAAAGCAGCACCAGCCCCTCCCTGCAGCGTGACAGAACTAGCTACCTGAATAAGAGTCCACCTCCACCAGCCTGTGTCAGGGTGGAAATGAGGCTCTGAAGAGACAGGCAAACAGAAGCCAAATAAACAAAGAGAACCGCTTCAGAAGGGACCGGTGCAACAGACTAAAATTCCTGTAGAAAACACCGACTACACTGGAAGGGGCCTGTAGATATCGAGAAGTGTAAGCTGGAACGAGGAGCTATCTGAAACTGAGCCGAACCCACACTGACCGCAACAGCTCCAGAGAAACTCCTAGATATATTTTTACTTTTTTTTTTTTAAGTAAGAAAAAAAAAATTATTTTTTTCTTTTTTTATTTTCCTTTAAAATTCCCTATTATTCCCCCATTACACCTTAACTTTCATTTTCTTAGGTATTTATGATTTTATTAATGAGGGAAAAAAAATTCTTTTTTCTTCCTTTCTTTTTTCTTTTTTTTTCTTTTTCTATTCTATTTTCTATTTTTCTTTTTCTCTTATTTCTTTTAAAGTCCTCTAGTGCTCCTCTACTACTCCTTAATTTTCATTTTCAA
>NC_057420.1:6159597-6235971 GCF_019320065.1 Cervus canadensis
GTAGATTTCCCTTCATGAATAAGGAATCCTCTATATGTAAATTTGATAAAACTTGTATCAATTTTCCTACAAGAACAAATGGAATTTTCTATTTCATACATGAAAATATTCCCGATGTGGTATGGAATTCTCTATATTTCACCCAAGCAAATTTGATTGGATGTTTTCCAACGTGAAATATAGAATCCTGTATCTTTCATATTTGGGGATAGATTTTCTTAAATGAAATATAAAATCTCAACATTTCACACATGACAGTTTGTGGAAAGATTTTCTCACATAATGGCTTCCTGCGTAGCTCAGTCAGTAAAGCATCTCCCTGCAATTCTGGAGACCTGGGTTCAATTCTTGGTCAGGGAAGTTCCCCTGGAGAAAGAAATGGCAACCAACTCCAGCATTCTTGCTTAGAGAATCCCATGGAGAGAAGAGCGTGGAAGGTCAGAGCTCATGGGATCACGAGAGTTGCACACGAATTAGCACTATCTCTCTTTCTTTTTCACACATGAAATATACATTTCCTATGATGCAGAAATTATCTCTCCTCTGGATAGAAACAAAATTGTATCCTAATTAAACTTAAAAGCATTTCTGTAACTTTTTCTTTTTTTAATGAAGTACAATTGCTTGACAGAATTTTGACTGTTCTGTCAAGGTCAAACCTCACAATGAATCAGCCATAGATGTAGATATATTTCTTCCCTTTTGAAACTTCCTCCCATATCCTGTCCATCCCATTCTTCTAGATTGATACAGAGCCCCTGTTTGAGTTTCCTGAGCCATAAAGCAAATTCCCATTTGCTATCTATTTTACATATGGTAAAGCAAGTTTCCACAGTACACTTTTCATACATTTCACCCTCTCCTCCCATCTACCCATGTCCATAAGTCTAGTTTCTATGTCTGCTGCTCCAGTGCTGCCCTGTAAATAAATTCTTCAGTACCATTTTTCTAGATTCCAAATACATGTGTTAGAATATGGTATTTTTCACCAGGTGAGGCGGGGCGGGCGCGACTAGTGGCTATGCGTTTACTCCTGCACTTCAGGGAGCTGAAAGGAAAAATATCTGGAAAGAGAGCCAAGGAAGAAAGTATCTCTCATAACTACTCCATTGCGGAGGTCAGGGGCTCCACCCGAGAGGAACTACCCCACTTTCAAGGAGCGGCTGCTGTGTGGGTGAAGGAAGGCCAAGATGAGCTACTCCACGTTCAAGATCGGGAGGGGCAACCAGTGAGACGATACCCCTCTGTCCAAGGTAAGGAGCAGCAGCTGCACTTTACTTGAGCAGCCGTGAAGAGATACCCCACGTCCAAGGTAAGAGAAACCCAAGTAAGATGGTAGGTGTTGTGAGAGGGCATCAGATGGCAGACACACTAAAATCATAATCACAGAAAACTAGCCAATTGATCATAGGACCACAGCCTTATCTAACACAATGAAACTAAGCCATTCTGTGTGGGGCCACCCAAATTGGTCAGTTCATGGTGAAGTCTGACGGAATGTGGTCCACTGGAGAAGGGAATGGCAAAACACTTCAGTATTCTTGCCTTGAGAACCCCATGAACAGTATCAGAAGGCAACATGATAGGATACTGAAAGAGGAAGTCCCCAGATGGGTAGGTGCCCAATATGCTACTGGAGATCAGTGGAGAAATAACTCCAGAAAGAATAAAGGGATGGATCCAAAGCAAAAACAATACCCAGTTGTGGATGGGACTGGTGATAGAAGCAAGGTCCAATGCTGTAAAGAGCAATATTGCATAGGAACCTGGAATGTTAGGTCCATGAATCAAGGCAAATTGACAGTGGTCAAACAGGAGATGGCAAGAGTGAATGTCGACATTCTAGGAATCAGTAAACTAAAATGGACTGGAATGGGTGAATTTAACTCAGATGACCATTATATCTACTACTGTGGGCAGGAATCCCTTAAAAGAAATGCAGTAGCCACCATAGTCAACGAAACCAGTCTGACGTGCAGTCTCAAAAATGACAGAATGATCTCTGTTCATTTCCAAGGCAAACCATTCAATATCACAGTAACCCAAGCCTATGCCCCAACCAGTAATGCTGAAGAAGCTGCAGTTGAATGGCTCTATGAAGACCTACAAGACCTTTTAGAACTAACACCCAACAAATATGTCCTTTTCATTATAGGGGACTGGAATACAAAAGTAGGAAATCAAGAATCACCTGGAGTGACAGGCAAATTTGGCCTTGGAGTACGGAATGAAGCAGGGCAAAGGCCAATAGAGTTTTGCCAAGAGAACGCACTGGTCATGACAAACACCCTCTTCCAACAACACAAGAGAAGACTCTACACATGGACATCACCAGATGGTCCACTCCGAAATCAGATTGATTATATACTTTGCAGCCAAAGATGGAGAAGCTCTATACAGTCAGCAAAAACAAGACCAGGAGCTGACTGTGGCTCAGATCATGAACTCCTTATTGCCAAATTCAGACTTAAACTGAAGAAAGTAGAGAAAACCACTAGACCATTCTGGTATGACCTAACTCAAATCCCTTATGAATATACAGTGGAAGTGAGAAATAGATTTAAGGGACTAGATCTGATAGAGAGCCTGATGAACTATGGACAGGGGTTCGTGACATTGTACAGGAGACAGGGATGAGGACCATCCCCATGGAAAAGAAATGCAAAAAGGCAAAATGGTTGTCTGAGGGGACCTGACAAATAGCTGTGAAATGAAGAGAAGCTAAAAGCAAAGGAGAAAAGGAAAGATATTCCCATTTGAATGCAGAGTTCCAAAAATAGCCAGGAGAGATAAGAAAGCCTTCCTCAGCCACCAATGCAAAGAAATAGAGGGAAACCACAGAATGGGAGACACTAGAGATCTCTTCAAGAAAATTAGAGATACCAAGGGAACATTCCATGTAAATATGGGCTCAGTAAATGACAGAAATGTTATGGACCTAACAGAAACAGAAGATATTAAGAAGAGGTGGCAAGAATACACAGACAAACTATACAAAAAAGATCGTCACAACCAAGATTATCACAATGGTGTGATCACTCACCTAGAGCCAGACATCCCGGAATATGAAGTCAAGTGGGCCTTAGCAAGCATCTCTAGGAAGAAAGCTAGTGAATGTGATGGAATTCTAGTTGAGTTATTTCAAATCCAGAAAGATGATGCTGTGAAAGTGCTGCATTCAATATGCCAGAAAATTTGGAAAACTCAGAAATGGCCACAGGACTGGAAAAGATCAGTTTTCATTCGAATCCCAAAGAAAGGCAATCCCAAAGAATGCTCAAACTACCGCACAATTGCACTCATCTCACGCGCTAGTAAAGTAATGCTTAAAATTCTCCAAGCCAGGCTTCAGCAATACGAGAACTGGGAACTTCCAGATGATCAAGCTGGTTTTAGAAAAGGCAGAGGAATGAGAGCTGAAATTGCTAATATTGGCTGGATCATCAAAAAAGCAAAAGAGTTCCAGAAAAACATGTATTTCTGCTTTATTGACTATACCAAAGCCTTCGACTGTGTGGATCACAATAAACTGTGGAAAATTCTGAAGGAGATGGGAATACCAGACCACCTGACCTGCCTCTTGAGAAACCTGTATTCAGGTCAGGAAGGAAGAGTTAGAACTGGACATGGAAAAACAGACTGGTTCCAAATGGGAAAAGGAGTACGGCAAGGCTGTATATTGTCACCCTGCTTATTTAAGTTACATGCAGAGTACCTCATGAGAAACGCTGGGCTGGAAGAAGCACATGCTGAAATCAAGATGGCCAGGAGAAATATCAATAACCTCATATATCTGATGACACCACCCTTATGGCAGAAAGTGAAGAGGAACTGAAAAGCTTCTTGACAAAAGTGAAAGAGGAGAGTGAAAAAGTTGGCTTAAAACTTGACATTCGGAAAACTAAGATCATGGCGTTTGGTCCTATCACCTCACGGGAAATAGATGGGGAGACAGTGGAAACACTGTTAGACTTTATTTTTGGTGGCTGCAAAATCACTGCAGATAGTGACTGCAGCCATGAAATTAAAAGACCCTTACTCCTTGGAAGGAAAGTTATGACCAACCTAGATAGCATATTAAAAAGCAGAGACATGACTTTGCCAACAAAGGTCCGTCTAGTCAAGGCTATGGTTTTTTCAGTGATCATTAATGGATGAGAGAGTTGTACTGTGAAGAAAGCTGAGCACCAAAAATTGATGCTTTTGAACTGCGGTGTTGGAGGAGACTCTGAGAGTCCCTTGGACTGCAAGGAGATCCACCGTGTCCATCCTAACAGAGATAAGTCCTGGATGTTCATTGGAAGGCCTGATGCTGAAGCTGAAACTCCAGTACTTTGGCCACCTCATGCGAAGAGTTGACTCATTGGAAAATACACTGATGCTGGGAGGGTCTGGGGGCAGGAACAATAGGGTACAACAGAGGACAAGATGGCTGCATGGCATCACCAACTCGATGGGCATGAGTTTGAAGAAACTCCGGGTGTTGGTGATGCACAGGGAGGCTTGACATCGCAGAGTCGGACACGACTGAGTGACTGATCTGAACTGAACTGATGGTACTTTTCACTCACTCTCTGACTCAAGTCTCTCTGTATCGTACGGTCTACTTAAATCCACCTCATGAAAACTGTCATAAAAGCGTTCGTTTTTATGGCTGAGCAATATTTCCTTGTATATAGAGACGACAGCTTCTATATCCATTTATCTTTCAATGGATGTCTAGTTTGCTTCCCTATTCTAGCTATTGTCAATAGTGCTTCAATGAAGGATGGGATGCATGTGTCTTTTTCAATTTTAGTTTCCTCAGGCTATTTGCCTAGGAGCGGGATTGCTGTGTCATACGGTGATTTTATTCATATTTTTTTTTTAAGAAATCTCTATACCATCTTCCATAGTGGTTATATCAGTTCACATGCTACAAAGAGTGCAAGAATGTTCCTTTTTCTCCACTCCCTCTCAAAACAAGCATTTATTGCTTGTAAAGTTTTTGATGATGCCATTCTGACCAGTGTGAGGTGATATCTCATTGTAGTTTTGATTTGCATTTCTCTAATAATTTAGTGATGTTGAGTGATGTTAAGTGATGCTGAGCATCTTTTCATGTGTTTGTTAGTCACATGTATATCTTCTTTGGAAAAAAAGTATGTTTAAATATTTTCCCTACTTTTTGATTAGGTTGTTTGTTTTTCTAATATTGACTTGTATGAGCTGCTTGTCTATTTTAGAAATTAATCCTTTGTCAGTTGATCCTTTGTTATTATTTTCTCACATTCTGAAGTTTGTCTTCCACCTTGCTTATAGTTTTGTTTATTATGCAAAAGCTTTTAGGTTTAACCAGGTTACACTTGTTTATTTTTCTTTTTATTTCCGTTTCTCTAGGAAGTGAATCATGGAGGTTCTTGCTTAGATTCATGGTACCAAGGGTTCGGTCTATGTTTTCCTCTAAGAGTTTTTAGTTTTTGGTCTTACACTTAGGCCTTTAATCCATTTGGAGCTTATCTTTGTGTATGGTGTTAGGAGTGTTCTAATTTCATTCTTTTACATGTAGCTGTCCAGTTTTCCCAGCACCGTTTATTGAAGAGGCTGTCTTCACACCGTTTCTATGTACCTTATTATGTCATCTGCAGACAGTGAGAACTTCATTTCTCCTTTTCTCATCAGGATTCTGTTAATTTCTTTTTCGTCTCTGATTGTTGTAGCTAGGACTTCAAGAACTATGTTGAATAATACTGGTGAAAGTGGACACCTTTGTCTTGTTCCTGATCTTACCGTGAATGCTTTCAGTTTTTCACCATTGAGAATAATGTTTACCATACGCTTATCATAAGTGGCCTTTACTATGCTGGGGTAGGTTCATTCTATACTCATTTTTGAAGAGTTTCAACCATAAATGGTTGCTGAATTTTATTAAAGACTTTTTCTTCATCTATTGAGATTATCATGTGGTCTTCATCTTTCAATTTGTTAATATAGTGTATCAGATTGATTGATTTCTGTGTAGTAAAGAATCCTTGCATTTCTGGCATAAATCGGATTTGATCATGGCATATGTGCTTTTTGATGTGTTGTTGAATTGTGTTTGCTAAAATTTTCTTGAGGACAGTTTCATCTATGTTCATCAGTGAGACTGGCCTGTAGTGTTCTTCTTCTGTGTTGTCTTTCTCTGGTTGATATCCGGGTGATATTCACCTTATAGAATGAGTTTGGAAGTGTTCAGTCCCCTGCAATAATTTGAAAGAGTTTTACAAGGATAGATATTAACTCTTCTCTAAATGTCTGTTAGACTTCTCCTGTGAAGGCATCTAGTCCTGGGGTTTTGTTATTTGGGAGATGCTTGATCACAACTTCAATTTCAGTGCTTGTAATTGAGTTGTTCGTAACTTCTATTTCTTCTTGGTTCAGTCTTGATTGTTTGACTTTTTCTAAAAGCCTGTCCATTTCTTCCAGGTTATCCAATTTATGGCCATAGAGTAGTTAATTATAGTCTATTATAATACTTTCTATTTCTGCATTGTCTGTTTTAACCTCCCCTTTTTCATTTCCAGTTTTCTCGATTTAATTTTCTCTCTCTCTCTCTCTTTTTTTTTTTTTTTTTTTTTGTTGAGCCTGGTTAAAGGCTTGTCAATCATGTTTATCTTCATAAAAATCAGCTTTTAGTTTTATTAATCTTTACTATTGTTTCTTTCTCTCTTTCTTTCTCTTTCTTTCTTTTTTTCATTTATTTCTGCTCAGATCTTTATCTTTCCTTCTACCAATTTTTGCAGGGTTTTTGTTCTTCTTTTTCCAACAGTTGTAGTAGGTAAAGTACAGATTATAAAATTAGATTGTCTATTCAATGGTTTTCTTGCTTCTTGAAGTAGAATTTTATTGTTATAAACTTTGCTGTTAGAACTGCTTTTCTGAATCCCATAGATTTTGAGTTTTCATGTGTTCATGGTTAGTTGTTTCCATAATTTTTTTTTTTCCCTTTTGATATCTTCAGTAACCTGTTGGTTATTTAGAAATATGTTTAATCTCCATGTGTTGGTGCTTCTTACAGTGTCTTTTTTTTTTTTTTTTTTTTTTTTTATTAGTTGGAGGCTAACTACTTTACAATATTGTAGTGGTTTTTGTCATACATTTACGTGAATCAGCCATGGATTTACATGTATTCCCCATCCCGACCCCCCCTCCCACCTCCCTCTCTACCCAATCCCTCTGGGTCTTCCCAGTGCACCAGCCCGGAGCACTTGTCTCATGCATCCAACCTGGGCTGGTGATCTGTTTCATCCTTGATAATATACATGTTTCGATGCTGTTCTCTCAAAACATCCCACCCTCGCCTTCTCCCACAGAATCTAAAGGTCTGTTCTGTACATCTGTGTCTCTTTTTCTGTTTTGCATATAGGGTTATCGTTACCATCTTTCTAAATTGCATATATATGTGTTAGTATACTGTATTGGTCTTTATCTTTCTGGCATACTTCACTCTTTATAATGGGCCCCAGTTTCATCCATCTCATTAGAACTGATTCAAATGAATTCTTTTTGATGTCTGAGTAATATTCCATAGTGTATATATACCACAGCTTCCTTATCCATTAGTCTGCTGATGGGCATCTAGGTTGCTTCCATGTCCTGGCTATTATAAACAGTGCTGCGATGAACATTGGGGTGCACGTGTCTCTTTCAGATCTGGTTTCCTCAGTGTGTATGCCCAGAAGTAGGATTGCTGGGTCATATGGCAGTTCTATTTCCAGTTTTTTAAGAAATCTCCACACTGTTTTCCATAGCGGCTGTACTAGTTTGCATTCCCACCAACAGTGTAAGAGGGTTCCCTTTTCTCCACACCCTCTCCAGCATTTATTGCTTGTTGACTTTTGGATAGCAGCCATCCTGACTGGCGTGTAATGGTACCTCATTGTGGTTTTGATTTGCATTTCTCTGATAATGAGTGATGTTGAGCATCTTTTCATATGTTTGTTAGCCATCTGTATGTCTTCTTTGGAGAAATGTCTGTTTAGTCCTTTGGCCCATTTTTGATTGGGTCATTTCTTTTCTATTCTTTTTTCTTTTTTAAATTTTGATATCTAGTCTCAGCATAGTTGTAGAAGAAGATACTTGATATTATTTCAATTTTCTTAAATATACTGAGGTTTTGTCTGTGACCCAAGATGTGGTCTCTCCTGGAGAATGTTCCATGTGCATGTGCAAATAAAGTTCACTCTTCTGCATTTGGATGGAATGTCCTGAAGATACAAATGAAATCTATGCATCTCCTTTATCTTTTAAAACTTGTGTTTCCTTATTAATTTTATGTTTTGATGATCTGTCCATTCCTGTGAGTGAGGTATTAAAGTCTCCTACCACTATTGGGTTACTGTCAATTTCTCTTTTATATCTGCTAGTGTTTGTCTTATGTATGCAGTTATCCAATGTGGAGTGCATAGATATTTACAATTAGTATGTCTACCTCTTTGATTGATTCCTTTGTCATTATATAATGTCCTTCCTTGTTTCTTGTAAACTTTATATTAAGGTCTATTTTGTCTGATATGAGGTTTGCTACTTCAGCATACTTTGGATTCCAATTTACAGGGAACATAGTTTTCATCCTCTCACTTTCAGTCCATACGTGTATTGAGGTCTGAAGTGTGTTTCTTGCAGAAAGCATATATGTGGTTCTTCTTTTTGTATCCGTTCAGCCAGTCTGCATCTTTGGGTTGCAGTATTTAATCTATTTACATTTAAACCAATTATTGATATAGATGTTGCAGTTGATATTTTCTTAAGTGTTTGGGGTTGATTTTGTAGATCTTATCTTCTTCTCTTGTATTTCTTGACTGTATAAGTCCTTTTAAAGTTGGTTGTAAAGGTGCTTTGGTGGTACTGAATTCTCTTAAATTTTGGTTGTCTGAAAAGCATTTTGTTTCCTCATCAATTTTGCCTCTGCATGTTTATTCTTTAATTCTTCTTGGTCTTTGTTAATTTATCCTTGCATGTTCTCCATTTTGTTTGCAAGGTTTCTGATCATCTTTACTTTCATTTTTCTTAATTTTTTTTTTTTTCAGGTAGTTTGCCTGTTTCCTCTTCATTGACTTGAACTCCTATGTTTCTAATTTGTACCTTCATTTGTGTATACTTCTCTACCTTTTCTTTTCTTTCTTTCTTTTTTAGCTTTCTGTATCTGGGTTCTCCTTTGCCCAGGCTTCAAGTTTGAATCATGTCTTCCATTTGTTTTCTGTCCCCTAAGTTTGGCTTAGTGGATTGTGTTAGCTTCACATAGGGTGAGATCTATGCTGAGTTTTTGTTTGTTTTTCCTCTTAAGGGCTAGGTTAAATGAGTTTGTAATCCTGTCTGCTGATGATTGGGTTTGTATTTTGTTTTGCTTGTTGTTTACATGAGGCATCCTGCAAAGGGTGCTACTGGTGGTTGCTCTTGTGTGATGCTTGGTCTTGTATTCAAGTGGTTTAGTTTATCTGAGTTCTCTCTATTTGATACTCAGTAGGGTAAATGATCTGGTTATATAACATCTTGGAATCAGTGCTCCCATTCCAGTGTCTCAGGGCTTGATCTCTGCCAGAAATAAAGATTCTACAAGTGTTTTGTTATGACATTAAATGAAATCAAACAAATGTCCAAAAATGAGAAACCGAACATGAACCCCAGGAAAAGGCAGTTACAAGATCAGACAAAAAAAAAAAAAAAAAAGTGGAGTATACACATTTACTTATATACCTAAAAGCAAAGTCAAACAGTTAAAAAAAAAAAAAAGAAAAGAAAAGGTACAGTAGATTGACCTTCCACAAAATGTCATATATATATATATAACTGTTAGCAATAAAACTAATTAAAACCAACTGGAAAACAAAACTAAAGCAAGGTGTTAAGTGGTATAAAGCAATGAAACACAGTTTTAGATATGTTGATAGGAAATTAAACAAAAAGCCAAGAAAGAAAAAAATATAAAGACAAAGTTATGTAGTGTTATATTAAAAAATTTATATACATTAAAGATTAATTGCAAGAGGCAAAGAGCTGTAGGAAAGAAAACAACAGAATCAATGTGAAAATATATAATAGGTTTTAAAAAATTAAAGTTATAAAAAGAGTAAATGAAAACAATACAAGAAGAAGATGAAAGAAAAGAGGAAAATTGCACAGAACTGCCAAAGCCCAATGTACAGGTAGACATTTATAGCAACAACTAAAAGAAATGTGACTAAATATATGCATATACATGCACACCCATAGCAAAATCAAAACATTACAACAAAAATAAAAGGAAAGAAAAAGATTCTATATACTGGCACAAAACTAACCAAATACAGCACAGACTGGAAAACCAAAGCTAAAATAAGGTGCCAATTCACGAATAAAGCAATGAAAATGAAACTTAAAAATATGTTAAGAGGAAAGGGAAGGAACGAATGAAAAAATAGTTTTGCAAAGTTAAATAGAGGCAGATATGGAAGATTTATGCACATTAAAGATTAACTTCAAGAGTCAAAGAACAGTAGGGAAATCAAGTAAAGGAATAAATATAGAAAATAATAATAGGCTTAAAAATGAAAATTTAAAAAAAAAGAGAGGAAAAAATCAAACTCTACAAAACTACAAAAGCCAAACAAGAGGAAGAGTTATATAACAATTAAATTGTAAAAAAAAGTCACAAAAAAAAAAAAAACAAACAAAAAAACAAAGCTCAAAAACTTAATTAGATTCCATATTGCCAATAAATGTGGCAACTACAACACAGGTGTTGGGGAGAAGAAAGAAAGAAAGAAATTCCAAAAGAATCTACAGAACAAGTCAAAATTAACGATAGATAAATGTTTCTCTTTAGTGAATGCTCTTAGAGTCCTTTCCCTCCCTGGGAGTCCCATAACAACTCCCCTCCCTAGGGTGCCCTCCAGCACTCTGCTGATCCCTGTACCTGCTGTGGAGGCATCTCAGATTCTAATGTGGACCTACTCCTATGTGTTCTTGACTCGAATGTCCACAGCTATCAGAAGCAGTATGATTTCTTTTGTGGGAGATATCAATTACCTTTTATATATTCTGTAGACACAGAGTCTGACTAGTTTCTCGTGAGGATTTAATCTGCAGCTTGTACAACTGGTGGGAGGTTTTTGTCTGTTCTTCCTTAGCCCCTTCCCCTCGGTTACAATTGTGACTTTATTTCCAACTCAAAATGCGGGTCGGCCATTAGGGTTTGCTTCTGAGACTGACAAGGAGGGCTTGGGTTTGCTGCATTAGGGCCAGGCGTGGAGGTGGTGCACCTGCTTGGGTTGCAGGGATTTTGGCAGCACCAGTTACTCAGGGGGAGTTAGTGGCTAGGACAGAATGAAATATAGCGCTCTAGAAGGGTATGGCAAGCAGTATTGGCCAATACACTTCAGTATTCTTGCCTGGAGAGCACGGCCCCTCTGACACACAAAGCCTGGCAGGCCACAGTCTACTGGTTCTAAAAGCGTTGGAAACTGCCTTAATCATCCTGAGTAGGTAGTCACAAGATTTTTGTTGCCAGTGTCAGCTTTGCCCCTGTGAGTGTTGAGCATGAAATTGGCACAGCTCATTGGCGTTAGAGCACCCTGGTGGTGCCAAGTGTTGCAGGGACATGGGCTGCCTACACTACAGGAATTATGGCCCTATCAATTCTTTCTTCAAGCCTCTTATAATTGGTGACTAGAAGGCCTCTTTCACCAGTCTTTTTCTGGGTCTTCACCATTCTGGCACTTAGACAGCTCCCTTGCCTGGGGTCCTTCTCTGTTGCTCCATGTGGTCAGGCACATAGAGGGGACCTCTGCCTGGGATACTACTCTGTAGACTTCTGTATCATGCACATAAAGGGCCAGCCTGGGTGGAGTCCTACTCTGTAGTTCACTATGTCAGGCTTTCAATGGGCCAGCCTCTCTATTGTTCAGCTGCCAACGTTGATGTGTGTGGGGAGAGAATCAATGGTGATGGCTCCACCCCCCTATACAAGCCTCGTCAATATTGCCTTTCTTCCATGGCTGCTAGGCTTTCCTCCACAAGCATTTCCATCTCACATCCCCTCTCTGCCTCTCCACAGTCAATATCGGCCCTCATCCTGTGATTCCTTCACAATCCCCAAACTCCAGGTCCTAGGCATGGGTCCAGGTTCCCCGCTTTTTTTTTTTTTTGTCCAGGTTGTGTGGCAAGGACTGTCTGATTCTCATTCTACTTTTTCAATTTTGCATGGTTCTGTATCTTCTTGTCTCTGATCAGCTCCTCCTGTCCACTCTCAGCTGGTGTTCTTTATCCATGTCTGTGTCTGAAGGTTTATTCCTGATATATCTGTGGAGAGAAAAGTACTCCAGGTCCACCTTCTACTCTGTTATCTTGTTCTATCAAACTTAGGAGCTTTTGCACACTAAAGGGAATTATAAGCAAGAAAGCAATAGCAAAAGAAGCAACTGACAAAGAATTAATCTTGAAAACAAGCAAATAGCTCATGTAGCTCAACACCAGAAAAATAAATGACCCAGCAACAACAACAAAAAAAAAAACAGCCAAAGAAATAAACAGTTTCCCAAAGATGAAATATAGATGGCAGACAAACATATGAGAAGATGTTCAACATCATTCATTATCAGAGAAATACAAATCTAAGTCACAACATGGTGCCATTTCACACTGGTCAGAATGGCTGCCATCCAAAGTCTACTATAAATGGTATTGCAGTGGATACTGGATATATACATTTTTTTTTTTCCCAATGGTGGTTTCATTTGGGCATATGTCAGATAGAGGGACTTTGGAACATATGATAGCTTTATACCTAGTTTTATAAAGAACTTCCATAATCTGCTGTATCATGGCCGTATTTATTTACATTCCTAACAACACTGTAGAGGGTTCCCTTTCCTGCACATCATCTCCTTCATTTATTGTTTTAAGATTCATATGTGTGTATCTATATATGTATATATGTTGATTTATAATATTTGTATATTATATGTATATTATAAATTTATATTTCATTTTAATTTAAAAATTTTTTCATTTATTTTTATGAGTTGGAGACTAATTACTTTATAATATTGTATATTTTATTTTTAATTATATATATATATATATAATACACACACCTTATTAACATATATACACACACACACACATTTACTTTTTTATTTGATTACACCATGCTTTAATTGCTTCATGTGAAATATAATTCCCTGACCAGGGATCAAACATGGAAACCCTGATTTGGGATCATGGTTTCTTAGTCACTGGACCACTAAGGAAGGCCCCGTTGTCGATATTACAATGATCACCATGCAGAATTGTGTGAAATGATACTTCATTGTAGTTTTTATTTGTGTACCTTTGCTATGTTGAGGTAATTTTTGCTATGCTCAGTTTCTGGAGAGTTTTTGTTTTTGTTTTTATCACACATGCTTTTTGAATTTTATCAAAGTGTTTGTTGGTATCTATTGAGGTGATCATATGGTTCTAAACCTTCAATTTATTATTGTGTCTCTAATGGATTGATACACAGCTACTGTAGCTACTGGAGAATGCTTGCCTATCTGGGGAAAACCTCACTTTATAAAGCTGTTTGATATTTTTCATGTGGTGTTGGATTCTTCTTGGGAGTATTTTGTTGAGGGTGTTTGCCTCTGTGTTCATCTATGTGATACTGGTCTATAATTTTCCTTTTCTTGATATTTTTTGGCTTTGTTATCATAGTGATACTGTACTCGTAGGATGAATTTGCAGGTTTTCCTACCACTATAGTATTTTGCAAGAGTTTTACAAGTGCAGATGTTAACATTTATCTTAATGGTTCATAAAACCCCTGTGACGTCATCTGGACGTTGAATGTTGTTGATTGGAAAATTTTTCGTAACAGTTTCAATATTAGTCTTTTTAATGCTGTGTTTGTATTCTCTGTTTCCTCTTAGTTGAGTTCCTATAAGTTAGTCTGTGGTTCCCAGATTCTACATTTTATCGGCTTAAAGTCATTTATTGTATTCTCTCATGGTCCTTTGATATTTCTGTAGTATCAGTTATAATGTTTCCTTTCTCATGAATAACTGTATTGACTTGAGCGTTCTCCCTTTTTTGTTGATGAGTCTGAGAGAGTAAATTCCTAGGCAGGTTAATAAGAAGTCTAGGGGTCCCCATGGAGAGAGGGGTCTGGAATTCTCAAGGAGGAAGAAAGGACAAACTTTTTTCCCCCCTCTACATTCCTTCAGATTATATAACAATAATGTATCCTGCTTGAGGACAGTCTCTGGAAAAAACCTTTTGGCTAATTCTGTGAAATCATGCGAGTAGGTCTGGTGAGGTCTTTACAACCTCTAGACATTCTTTTGATTCACTTGTAATAACTAATTTGAGAGGATATAATTCCAGTGCTAAGGCTAGCAAGAGGGTACTCTTTCTACCCCCTTCTGATGTCTATGTTAGAAGCTTTCACAATCTCCCTTATACTTTAATAAAACTTTATTACAGAAAAGCTCTGAGCAATCCAGCCTCATCTCTAGCCCCGGATTGAATTCTTCTCCTCCAGAGGCCAGGAACCCTGGCGTCTTTGCATGATTCAGCAACAACCTTTCATCTTGGGGGCTCATCCGGGATACTTCAGTACAAGGTAAGGATGTTTGGAGCTCTAGTTCTTTGTTCTCCTAGCAAACACGTTTTCCACTGTACTTTATTAACTCTACAGTGTGGTTGTGTGAATGAATAAAATGCCCTGCACAAAGCAAGCAAGGAGCCCTGCTCTGCAGTTTCGCAGTGACCTCATACGGTTTATGGCAGAAACCTGTCGGGGGTTTATACCAACCTGCCAATGCCAAGAGGCACCCAACATTTCCTTCAGGAACCAACCAGAAATGGGCAAATCGTTTGGACCAAACTCTCCTTTCTCAGTCAAACTTTTCAGTCTCTTTGATCATTTCATAACTCTTTGGGAATTAGAAGTACAACCTAATCTATTGGATCATAGAGTTTCAAGGGACTTGTCGTCTATGTAGGGCCTAAACTTGGATTGGTAGTAAGGAAGTGTCTAGCCTTGTTAGGACTCAAAAGTCCAGAAGCTAGATGGAGCTCTAGCTCCAAGAACATCTCTGAGGTTAAAGGTTACTCAGATTGGAAATACAATGCCCCCCCCCCCCCCCCGCTTTGGTAGCACTGGCTCTTAGTGGAAAAGAGGCGGCTCATACTAGTGTGGTGACGCTTGGAAGAACCTTCTCAGTTTCATGTTTGTATCGGTCTTACTGTGGTCAGGAATATACTCAGGGTCATGCACAGGCACTCAGGTGACGAATGTTTCCCTCAGCCATCTTGGCTTGGGAGGCATTCCAGAAGGTTACTCTGGTTGCACCCCGGTGGCATTAGAGAAGAGCTGGATGTCAGTCAGGGATGCCATCAGGTCTACCCCTGGTGCATCCCCACCCTGTCTCGGTGGTAGAACCAGGAGGGACGAGTATGACACCTGTGTCGGTAAGGGACAGGCTAAGTCCAAGCAGGAAGGAAAAGCTTTTGGTGTAACGTCTGTCTACACCCCCATCTAGAGCAGGGAGGGATGCCTCCGGTAGAAAAATGGTGCTGGTCGCTTTTTTTCTCTCTTACAGATGCGAGCTAACAATTCCAGCCTCACTCCTTTGAATTGAATCCTGAAAAACTGGAATAGATTTGATCCCTAGGGCTTAAAGAAGACACACCTGGTCTTCCTATGAGATACTGCATGGCCGCAGTACTCACTGGAGGACGGTGAATGGTGGCCGGTTGGAGGGTCTCTTAAGTATAACACTGTTTTACAATTAGACCAGTTCTGTAGAAAACAAGGGAAATGTGTGGAAGTAGCATATGTGTTGCCCTTTTTCGCTCTGCTAAATATGCCAGACTCAGGTCCTAAGGGTATAGATTTGGGTGTGAAACCTTTAACTCCCCCCTGTCCTCCTACTTTGCCCCTGTACGCATACCCGGGGCTCCAAACTGAGGTTCCAACTGTCTTGGTCTCAGTGGAAACCCAAACTGAGATACAAACTGCCTCAGTCTCAGCAGAAACCCAAACTGAGATTCGAACTGTCCACGTAGAGGCCCAAACAACTCCTGTCTCAGCACGACTTCAGACTACTGTGGTTTCAGTAGAAACTCAGACCATCGAAGTAAGAGATGAGATGGAGGACAGGAGAGAAAGAGATAAAGAAAAAAAGGTTTATCCAATCAATCCCTAGGATATGTGCAGAGCAGCAAGAGAGACTGAGGAACAGCCACTCAAGCTGTTGCCTCTTCATGAAGTGCCCACAGGGGGAAATTATCAGTCTATGAGAGTTAATAAGCCTTTTTCTTATCAAGAAATACAAAGAATCAAGGAGAATCTGGGAGACTATTTAGAGGACCCAGAAAAACACATTAGCACTTTTAAAGGTGTTACTCTTCATTATGACCTTACTTGGAAGGATGTGATGTGTATCTTGGGACAAACGTTGACTCTCAACACAAAAACCCGAGTTTTGGGAAAAGTGGTTGCTTATGGAGATGAATCGCTTGGTAATGAATCAATAGGAAAGAGGGGGGATGAGATAACTGCGCTCCCCACTGGGAATCAGGTGGTGCCAGCTACAGAACCAGACTGGGACTACAACACAGCAAAAGGAAGATGGAATCAGAGTCATTTTGTCAGACGTATTCTTGAAGGACTTAGGCAGGCACGTTCTAAGCCTTTAAACATGGCAAACTGGCAAACATAGAACAGGAGAAGGAAGCTCCTGGTAAGTTCCTAGACAGACTGAGAAGCCCTTCGCAGATACACTGAGATTGATCCTGAAATTGAGGAGGGAACAGTGATCTTAAAAGATAGATTTCTCAATCAGTCAGCTCCAGATATTTGCCATAAGTTATCAAAATAGGCATATGGACCAAATCAGTCTTTAGATAATCTGTTACAACTGGCTCAGACAGTCTATTATGGAAGGGAATATGAGGCAAAGAAAGAAAGGCAGAGAAAGACAAAGAAACAGTTGGAAACCTTCAAAATGGCTATGAAAACCGTTCTTAAACAGCCTGAGAGAAATGGCCAGAGGGACCCAGGATGGGCTTTTATTACTATGGAAAGGAGGGTCACCTCAAGTGGGATTGCCCTAAGGCATCTAGGCCGCCCCCGGCTCCATGTCTGGTCTGCAAAGGGCCACACTGGAGGAGAGACAGCCCCCAGAGGCATAGGCCTTAGGGGTCAGACTCTCAAGACAACCAGGACTGAAGGTGCCCGGGGGTCCCCTCACAAGCTCTCATCCTAATTACACCTGAGGAACCCTGTATTGATAACTGTGGGAGACCAATCTGTCGATTTCCTTTTAGATACTGGGGCAACTTACTCCATGCCTCCTGAAACCCCTGGTCCACTTTCTTCCTGATCCGCTTCTGTAATGGGACTGTCTGGGCGAGCCAAAAGATATTATTTCAGTTATCTTTTTTCTTGCAACTGGGATTCTGTGCTATTTTCACACGAGTTCCTGATCATGCCAGAATCACCCGCACCCCTTTTGGGGAGGGATATACTGAGCAAGGTATATCTGGGTCTAGGATATACTGAGCAAGGTCCATGCCTCTGTTTTCATGAATATGGAGCCCTCCCTTTCTCTCCCTTTAGTTGAACAAAATGTAAATCCTAGAGTATGGGCTGATGGAAAATCTGTGGGTCAAGCACAAAATGCTATTCCTGTAGTTGTCAAGCTCAAAGACCCACACTTATTCCCACTAAGAAGCAGTATCCACTGAAACCTGAGGTTAAGGAAGGGTTAAAACCCATCATTGAGAATTTAAAGGAGCATGGACCCCTTTAAATTCGTTCCCTGTGACAGTCCATGCAATACTCCTATTTGGGGTATAAAGAAATCAAATGGTAAATGGAGACTAGTTCAAGATTTACAAATAATAAATGAGGCTGTGGTTCCTTAAGAGCCCGTGGTGCCTACTCATTATACTCTATTGTCTGAAATTCCTGAACGAGCCAAATATTTCTCAGTAATTTATTTGAAAGACGCCTTCTATTCAGTGCCTTTGGCAGAGGAACATCAATTTCTATTTGCCTTTGAAGACCCTGCACAACCAGCTTCTCAGTTAACCTGGACAGTTTTGCCCCAGGGATTTCGTGACAGTCCTCACTTATTTGGACAAAGTTTGTCACTGGATCTACAAAACTTTAATAGCTCTGAAGCGATGGTGTTACAATATGTAGATGATATTTTGCTCTGTGCTGAGACAGAGGAAGCTTTTTCGTGGACCTCAGAAAATTTCTTAAACTTTCTGGCAGGCTGTGGTTATAAGGCATCAAGAGAAAAGGCTCAGTTTTGTCAACAATCTGTTAGCTATCTGCGCCTAATCATATCAGCAGGGATTAGGGCCATAGGCCATGAGAGAATTAAACCTATATTAAACCTTCCCCTACTTTAAAACAATTGAGAGGATTTTTGGGAATCACAGGCAACTGTCATATTTGCATTCTGGCTTATGGGGAACTTGCCCCGCCTTTATACAAACTTTCAGCTGAAACTCAGCAGGCCCAAACTGACAAACTGGTTTCGTCTCCAGCTACTCAAAAGGCTTCTAAGGTTCTTCAGACTGCTCTCCTGCAAGGTCCCTCTCTGAGCTTTCCCACAGGGTCAGAGTTTAATTTGTCACTGAAAGGAAACGTATGTCCTTGGCAGTTTTAACACAACCCCGAGGGCCTCACCAGCAACCTATCGCTTATCTAAGCAGAGAATTAGATGTAATTGCACGTGGGTGGCCCCACTGCCAAAGAGTATTTGGGGTCGTGGCTTTATTAGCACCTGAGGCTTTAAAAATAATTAATGGATGAAACCTTACTCTACTGACGTCTCATGATGTGAGTGGAATCTTAAATTCTAAGATTAATATTGGGATGGCAGAGAGTAGGCTTCTTAAACATCAATTATTGTTGTTAGAAGGACCAGTAACTAAGCTTAAAGTTTGTGGAAATTTAAGTCCCGCCACTTTCCTTTCTGAGAAGGAAAATGAAACACCTGATCACGACTGTTCCCAATTTCTAACTTTAAACTATGCAGCTCGGGAGGATCTAATGGATACTCCATTAGACAATCCTGATATGGAAATATTTACAGATTGCAGTTCTTTTGTTCGGGATGGAAAGTGTAAAGCAGGTTATGCAGTGGTGACTGCTGAATAGGTTTTACAAGCAAAATCTCTTCCCCAGGGAACCAGTGCCCAGTTAGTGGAGCTTGTGGCTCTGACCTGAGCTCTAGAGTTAAGCAAAGGGCAGCGAGTAAATATCTACACTGATTCCAAGTATGCTTACTTGACTTTACATGCTTATGCTGCAATATGGAAAGAAAGACAGTTTAAAATAGCAACAGGAGGACTTATTAAACATTTCAGAGAGATTTAAAGACTTTTGACTGCTATATATTATCCTAAAGTAGTAGCAGTTGTGCATTGCAAAGGGCACAGCACGGATAGGAGTAAAGTAGCCATCAGTAACCTGTAAGCTGACTCTCAAGCCAAAAAAGCAGCACTTTATGAATCCCCCTCACTACAGATGTCTTTGATCTGGACAGATCAGGATCTGCCACAATATACTGAGGAAGAATTAGAAAGATATGAGAAAAGAGGAGCAAAGATTACTGATAAAGGATGGTTACCGTCCAAGGATGGATGATTAATGATTCCTGAAAATGCTCAGTGGAAAATTATTAAGGGTTTACACCAGAGTTTTCCTTTGGGTGCAGAAAGTACTTACCAGATGGCTTCTCGTTTGTTTGAAAGTAAAAATGTAATGAAAACTTTAAAGAACATTATCAAAAGGTGTGAGGTTTGTCAGAAAAATAACCCAAAGCCTGGAAATCTAGCAAAATCTGGATTACACCGACGTGGAACATATCCTGGAGAGAACTGGGAAATTGATTTTACTCATATGCCTAAAGCTAATGGGTATTCTTGCTTAAAGGTTTGGGTAGATATTTTTACTGGATGGAATGAGGCTTTCCCCTGTCGTAGTGAACAAGCTAAAGAGGTTATAAAGATTTTAATCCATGAAATTATCCCCAGGTTTGGGCTGCCACGGAGCCTTCAGAGTAACAATGGCTCTGCCTTTAAAGCTGCTGTAACTCAGGGGGTGTCTAAAGCTCTAGGAATAGAGTATCATTTACACTTTTCCTGGAGACCCCAATCCTCAGGAAAGGTTGAAAAAGCTAATGACATTATCAAAAGACATCTGTGCAAGTTAACTCAAGAGACACAGGACAATTGGATTAAAGTTCTACCCATAGCTTTAATGAGGGCTTGAAGTGCCCCAATAAAGGAGGGACTGTCCTCCTTTGAATGTATTTATGGAAGGCCTTTCTTACACACTGACATTGTTATAGACCCTGAAGCCTTGGAATTAACTAGCTATGTAACTCAGCTCTCAGCTTTTCAACAGGCATTAACAGAACTCCAGGAGACGACTTCTGACCCAGCCTCTGAGTCAAGCAAGCCCCTATTTGAGCCAGGAACCGAGGTCCTGGGGTCCATTGGGGTCTGGGGGCCCATCGAGCCTCTCTGGGAAGGCCCTCACCAGGTAATTCTTTCTTCTCCTACAGCTGTCAGAGTACCAGGAATTGATTCGTGAGTACATCACACTCGAGTAAAGAGGTGGCACTCTGACCAGAACTAAGTGATGGCATTTTATGTTCTTTACTTTCTATGTTCTGACTTTGTATGTTTGAGATGGGCCTGATAATCTATGTGAGTCTACTTCTGCTGACTCCAAAGATCCTGAGTCTGCCGTTTGATCCTCAAGACAATGTCTTTAGGTTCTGGGCTCACTCCTATGCTGCATTCCACAATCTGTCTAACTGCTGGGTCTGTGGAGCACTCCCTTCTTCATAGGTGGAAGGCTTCCATGGTGGACATCTCCACTTCAAGGAAAGGACTTTGTTCATGTCTGCAAATACCTTCAACAATCGCATGTGATGCCTCTTCTTAAACTGATGATATCTAACAACCCTAAAATGGACTGGTGCAACACTTTGTATTTAACTATCAACATAACCTGACTTAATTTTGATTATACATTGTCTCAGTTTAATGACTATTTTGCTAAGACAAATAGGTCTAGATCTCGTAGTTTTTTATCTGACATTTATCAAATACGGCATGAGGTTATATGGCTAACTCCCGAAAAAGGACGTCTAATATATATTGCCCCTATATGCTGGGAACAAACCGAGCCATCCCCAAAAGTTAGTCAACAAATTAATTATAGTGATTGGAAACACTTGGGATTTTTGCCTTAGGAAATAGGCAATGTAATCATTCCCGTGTTTTCCAACCCCAATTCAGGTCCTTCCTTTGTCTGGCCAGGCACTGATTGGGACTGGATATCTCAGTCATGCTGGCTTGTTCCAAATGGGACTTACTGGATATGTGGCTCTTACCTATGGACTTGGCTTCCCCCTGGGTGGATAGGGAGATGAACCCTGATCTAGCCTTTACTCACGGCTTTATATTTTCGGAGCTTCCAGAGAAGCTTGCTAATTTACCTACCTTAAAACTCGGTGGGCAAGGTCTGTATTTCACTGATATGGTTATTTGGCTGCAGTGTCTGTCCCCTTTTTGGGAACTACAGATGCTATGCTACGAGTGGATGCTTTGACTAATTTTACTAAACAGGCATTACAAAATTCTCAAAAAGCTATTTTAGCTCTTAATGCTGAACAAGCACACATTAGAAAGATGGTTTTACAGAACAGATTAGCTTTAGATATTCTGACAGCTGCACAAGGAGGAACTTGTGCCATTATTCATACCCAATGCTGTACTTATATACCTGATATGAACACTGTTGCTGCTGCTGCTGCTGCTAAGTCACTTCAGTCATGTCCAATTCTGTGCAACCCCATAGATGGCAGCCCACTAGGCTCCTCCATCCCTGGGATTCTCCAGGAAAGAATACTGGAGTGGGTTGCCATTTCCTTCTCCAATGCATGAAACTGAAAAACCAAAGTCGTGTCCGACTCTTAGCGACCCCATGGACTTCAACCTACCAGGCTCCTCCATCCGTGGGATTTTCCAGGCAAGAGTACTGGAGTGGGGTGTCATTGCCTTCTCTGATATGAGCACTAGTGTTACTCATTTTACTAAACATGTGACTAAGGTGACTGGGGCTATGGATACTCCTGAAGCCTCAAATGCCTCACTTTGGGAGATGTTCCCCGTAGTGGAAGACTATCTTAATTACAATAATTCTGATTGTTCTATTTTTGCTGTTTTCTTCCTGCATCTGTAACTGTGTAATTGGATTTATTTCTAGTCGCATGAAGGCTTTTAAGTTACAAATGGTTGTCCAAGCTCCTATGAGTGCTACAGCCTCCTCCAACTATTACTACATGGGCCCTCTGGATCAGAGACCCTCAATATGAGGGTTAGGGACCACGACCCTAAACAGCAGGAAGTACTTATGGAATGAAAATGACGCCCCTTTCCCTTGGCAACATAATTCTCCTAAAAGAAAAGGGGGGAATGAGAGAGTCAATTTCTAGGCAGGTTGATAAGAAGTCTAGGGGTCCCCATGGAGAGAGGGGTCTGGAATTCTCAAGGAGGAAGAAAGAACAATTTTTTTCCCCTCTACATTCCTTTGGCTTATATAACAATAATGTATACTGCTTGAGGACATTCTCTGGAAAAAACCTGGCTAATTCTGTGAAATCATGCGACTAGGTCTGGTGAGGTCTTTACAACCTCTAGACATTCTTTTTATTCACTGTAATAACTAATTTGAAAGTATATAATTCCAGTGCTAAGGCTAGCAAGAGGGTACTCTTTCTACCCCCTTCTGATGTCTATGTTAGAAGTTGTCTCTATCTCCTTTATACTTTAATAACACTTTACTACAG
Source organism: Cervus canadensis (assembly GCF_019320065.1). Lineage (NCBI taxonomy): Eukaryota > Metazoa > Chordata > Mammalia > Artiodactyla > Cervidae > Cervus > Cervus canadensis. The sequence goes on from NC_057420.1 coordinate 6,182,466, forward strand.
AAAAGCTCTGAGCAATCCAGCCTCATCTCTAGCCCCGGATTGAATTTTTCTCCTCCAGAGGCCAAGAACCCTGGCACATTTAAGTGATTCAGCAACAACCTTTCAAGTCTGGTTCATGTTTTATGCATTTTCTTCAGTTCTAATGAGATGGATGAAACTGGAGCCCATTATACAAAGTGAAGTAAGCCAGAAAGATAAAGAACATTACAGCGTACTAACACATATATATGGAATTTAGAAAGATGGTAAAAATAATCCTATATGCAAAACAGAAAAAGAGACACAGAAGTACAGAACAGACTTTTGAACTCTGTGGGAGAAAGTGAGGGTGGGATGTTTTGAAAGAAAAGCATGTATATTATCTATGGTGAAACAGATCACCAGCCCTGGTGGGATGCATGAGACGAGTGCTCGGGCCTGGTGCACTGGGAAGACCCAGAGGAATCGGGTGGAAAGGGAGGTGGGAGGGGGGATTGGGATGGGGAATGCGTGTAACTCTATGGCTGATTCATATCAATGTATGACAAAACCCACTGAAATGTTGTGAAGTAATTAGCCTCCAACTAATAAAAAAAAAATTTAAAAAAATAAATAAAAATTAAAACAAAAAAAAAACAAAACAAAAAAACAAAAGAAAGCAGGAGTAGCAATACTCATATCAGATTAAATAGACTTTGAAATAAAGACTGTGAAAGGGGACAAAGAAGGACACAACATAATGATCAAAGGATCAATCCAAGAAGAAGACACAACAATTATAAATATATATGCACCCACAATAGAAGCAGCTCAATATGTATGGCAATGTTAACAAGTTTGAAAGGGGAGATTAACAGTAACACAATAATAGTAGGAGACTTTGATACCCTACTCACACCTATGTATAGATCAACCAACAGAAAATTAAAAAGGAAACACAAATGTTAAGTGATACAATCGACTAGTTCGGTTCAGTCGCTCAGTCATGTTCAACTCTTTGATCCCATGGACTGCAGCATGCTGGGCCTCCCTGTCCATCAACAAATCTGGGAGTTTCTTCAAACTCACATCCACTGAGTCGGTGATGCCATCCAGCCATCTCATCCTCTTTTGTCCTCTTCTCCTCCCTCCTTCAATCTTTCCCAGCATCAGTGTATTTTCAAATGAATCAGTTTTTCTCATCAGGTGGCCAAAGTATTGGGGTTTCAGCTTCTGCATCAGCACTTCCAGTGAACATTCAGCACTGATTTCCAGTTGGATCTCCTTGTTGTCCAAGGGACTCTCAAGAGTCATCTCCAAGACAGTTCAAAGGCATCGATTCTTTGGTGCTCAGCTTTCTTTATAGTCCAACTCTCACATCCATACATGACTACAGGAAAATCCATAGCTTTGACTAGATGGAACTTTGTTGGCAAAATAATGTCTCTGCTTTTATAATGTTGTCTAGGTTGGTCATAACATTTCTTCTGAGAAGCATGCGTCTTTTAATTTCATGGCTTCAATCACCATCTGCAGAGATTTTGGAGCCCCCCAAAATAAACTATGTCACTGTTTCCCCATCTATTTGCCATGAAGTAATGGGACCAGATGCTGTAATTTTCGTTTTCTTAGACTCCTAGCTTAGCTATCCTTAATTAGGTCTCCTTAATGCAGTTCAACTCTCCTTAGTGTGGGGTTTCCTTAGAGAAGGTCTCTTTAATTAGTTCTCCTTATCTTAGCTCAACGTATCCCTCCTTAGCCTGGCCCCCCTTACCTCAGCTCTACTCAGCTCAACTCTCCTTATTTCAACTCCCCTCAGCTCACCTTTACATAGTTCTTCTTAGCTCAGCTCTCCTCACCTCAGTGCTCCTTAACCTAGTGCTTCTTAGCTTAGCCCTACCTAGCTCTCCTCAACTCAGCTCTTCATAGCTCTCCTTATCTAAACTTTCCTTAGCTTAACTCTTCTTAGCTTAGTCCTCCTTAGCTCTCCTGAGACAGTTCTTTTCAGCTTGGCTCTCTATAGCTCTCAATACCTCTCCTTAGCTCTGCTTAGATTTCCTTAGCTCAGCCCTCCTTATCTCTCTATAACTATCCTTAGCTTAGCCCTTCTTAGCACAGCTCTCCTCAGCTCAACTTTTCATCAGTTCAGTTCAGTTCAGTCCCTCAGTGATGTCCGACTCTTTGCGACCACATGAATCGCAGCATGCCAGGGCTCCCTGTCCACTACAAACTCCTGGAGTTGACTCAAACACATACCCATTGAATCGGTGATGCCATCCAGCCATCTCATCCTCTGTCGTCCCCTTCTCCTCCTGCCCCCAATCCCTCCCAGCATCAGGATATTTTCCAATAAGTCAACTCTCCACATGAGGTGGCCAAAGTATTGGAATTTCAGCTTCAGCACAGTTCTTCCAATGAACACCAAGGACTGATCTGCTTTAGGATGAACAGGTTGGATCTTCTTGCAGTCCAAGGGACCCTCAAGAGTCTTCTCCAACACCACAGTTCAAAAGCATCAATTCTTCAGCATTCAGTTTTCTTCACAGTCCAACTCTCACATCCATACATTACCACTGGAAAAACTATAGCCTTGACCAGACAGACGTTTGTTGTCAAAGTAATGTCTCTACTTTTTAATATGCTGCCTAGGTTGGTCATAACTTTCCTTCCAAGGAGTAATTGTTTTTTAATTACATGGCTGCAACCACCATCTGCAGTGATTTTGAAGCCCCCCAAAATAAAGTCTGACACTGTTTCCACTGTTTCCCCATCTATTTCCCTTGAAGTGATGGGATCAGATGCCATGATCTTAGTTTTCTGAATGTTGAGCTTTAAGCTAATTTTTCACTATCCTTTTTCATTTTCATTAAGAGGCTTTTCAGTTCTTTTTCACTTTCTGCCATAAGGGTGGTGTCATCTGCATATCTGAGGTTATTGATATTTCTCCTGGTGATCTTGATTCCAGCTTCTGCTTCTTCCAGCCCAGCGTTTCTCACAATGTACTCTGCATATAAGTTAAATAAGCAGGGTGATAATATACAGTCTTGACATACTCCTTTTCCTATTTGGAACCAGTCTGTTATTCCATGTCAACTTCTAACTGTTGCTTCCTGACTGGCATATAGGTTTCTGAAGAGGCAAGCCAGATGGTTTGGTATTCCTATCTCTTTCAGAATTTTCCACAGTTTATTGTGATCCACACAGCCAAAGGCTTTGGCAAAGTCAATAAAGCAGAAATATATGTTTTTCAGGAACTCTTTTGCTTTTTCAATGATCCAAAGGATGTTGGCAATTTGATCTCTGGTGCTTCTACCTTTTCTAAAACCAGCTTGATCATCTGGAAGTTCCCAGTTCACATATTACTGAAACCTGGCTTGGAGAATTTTGAGCATTACTTTACTAACATGTGAGATGAGTGCAATTGTGTGGTAGTTTGAACATTCTTTGGCATTGCCTTTCTGTGAGATTGGAATGAAAAGTGATCTTTTCCAGTCCTGTGGCCACTGCTGAGTTTTCCAAATTTGCTGGCATATTGAGTAAGTACTTTCACAGCATCATCTTTCAGAATTTGAAATAGCTCAACTGGAAATCCATCACCTTCACTAGCTTTGTTAGTAGTGATGCTTTCTAAGGCTCACTTGACTTCATATGCCAGTATGTCTGGCTCTAAGTGAGTGATCACACCATAGTGATTATCTGGGTCATGAAGATGTTTTTTTGTACAGTTCTTCTGTGTATTCTTTCCACCTCTTCTTAATATCTTCTGCTTCTCTTAGGTCCACACCATTTCTTCCCTTTATCAAACCCATCTTTACATGGAATGTTTCCCTTGTATCTATAATTTTCTTGAAGAGATCTCTAGTCTTCCCCATTCTGTTGTTTTCCTCTATTTCTTTACATTGATTGCTGAGGAAGGCTTTCTTATCTCTCCTTGCTATTTGGAACTCTGCATTCAAATGGGAATATCTTTCCTTTTCTCCTTTGCTTTTGCTTCTCTTCTTTTAACAGCTATTTGTAAGGTCTCCTCAGACAACCATTTTGCCTTTTTGCATTTATTTTTCTTGGGGATGGTCTTGATCCCTGTCTCCTCTACAATGTCACATACCTCTGTCCATAGTTCATCAGGCACTCTGTCTATCAGATCTAGTCCCTTAAATCTATTTCTCACTTCCACCATATAGTCATAAAGGATAAGATTTAAGTCATACCCAAATGGTCTAGTGATTATCCCTACTTTCTTCAATTTAAGTGTGAATTTGGCAGTAAAGAGTTCATGGTCTGAAACATAGTCAGCTCCTGGTCTTGTTTCTGCTGACTGTGTAGAGTTTCTCCATCTTTGGCTACAAAGAATATAATCAACCTGATTTCGGTGTTGACCATCTGGTGATGTCCATGTGTAGAGTCTTCTCTTGTGTTGTTGGAAGAGGGTGTTCATTATGACCAGTGTGTTCTCTTGGCAAAACTCTGTTAGCCTCTGCCCTGCTTCATTCCATACCCCAAGGCCAAATTTGCCTGTTATTCCAAGTGTTTCTTGACTTCCTACTTTTACATTCCAGTCCCCCATACTGAAAAGGATATATTTTTTGGGTGTTAGTTTTAAAAGGTCTTATAGGTCTTCATAGAGCCATTCAACTTCAGCTTCTTCAGCATTACTGGTTGGAGCATAAGCTTTGAAGGCCTCCTCAGAGAACCATTTTCTTTTTTCCTTCTTTTTCTTGGGATGGTCTTGATCACTGCCTCCTGTATGATGTCACAAACCTCCATCCATAGTGCTTCAGGCACTTTGTCTATCTTGATTCTGTCTTGAATCTTCAAGATGCTGTCTTGAATCTATTTGCCACTTTCACTGTATAATCATAAGGGATTTGATCTAATTCATACCTTAATCATCTAGTTGCTTTACTTAGTTTCTTCAATTTAAGTTAGTATTTGGCAACAACGTGTAGTGCATAGATATTTAAAACTGCTATATCTTCCTCTTGGATTGATCCTTTGATCATAATGCAGTGTCTTTCCTTATTGTTTATAGTATTCTTATTTTAAGGTCTGCTTTGTCGGATGTGATGATTGCTCTCCCAGTTTTCTTTTGCTTTCCATTTGCATAGACTTTAGTTTTCCATCCTCACACTTTCAGGTTATATGTGTCTTTGCATCTGAAGTGGGTTTCTGGTAGATAACATATATGTGTGTCTGGTTTTTGTATCCATTCAGCCAATCTGTGTCTTTTGGTTGGTACATTTAACCTGTTTATACTTAAAGTAATTATAAACATACCAAGTATTTTTTACAGAACTAGAACAAATAATTTCACAATTTGTATGGAAATACAAAACAAACAAACAAAAAAACTCAAATAACCAAAGCAAAGAAGGATGAGAACTTGGGAAAGAAGAATGCAACTGGAGGTATCAACCTGCCTGAGTTCAGGCTATACTACAAAACTACAATCATCAAGATAGTATGTTACTTGCACAATGACATACATTCAGATCAACTGAACAAAACAGAAATCCCAGAGATAAATCCACACAACTATCAACATTCAGAAAACTAAGTTCATGGCATCTGGTCCCATCACTTCATGAGAAATAGATGGGGAAACAGTGGAAGGAGTGTCAGACTTTATTTTTCTGGACTCCAAAATCACTGCAGATGGTGAATGCAGCCATGAAATTAAAAGACGCTTATTCCTTGTAAAGAAAGGTATGACCAACCTAGACAGCATGTTATAAAGCAGAGACATTACTTTGTCAACAAAGGTCCGTCTGGTCAAGGCTATAGTTTTTCCAGTGGTCACATATGGATGTGAGAGTTGAACTGTGAAGAAAGCTGAGCACTGAAATATTGATGCTTTTGAACTGTGGTGTTGGAGAAGACTCATGAGAGTCCCTTGGACTGTAAGGAGATCCACCCTGTCCATCGTAAAGGAGATCAGTCCTGGGTGTTCATTGGAAAGACTAATGCTGAAGCTGAAACTCCAATACTTTGGCCACCTCATGTGAAGAGTTGGCTTATTGGAAAAGAACCTGATGCTGGAAGGGATTGTGGGCAGGAGGAGAAGGAGATGTCAGAGGATGAGATGGCTGTATGGCATCACTGACTCGATGGGCATGAGTTTGAGTAAACTCCAGGAGCTGGTGATGGACAGGGAGGCCTGGCGTGCTGTGATTCTTGGGGTCGCAAAGAGTTGGACACGGCTGAGCAACTGAACTGTTGGACACCTTATCTTTGACAAAAGAGGCAAGAATATACAACAGAGAAAAGACAGATCTCTTTAAACAAGTGGTGCTGGAAAAATTGACCAACAACCTGTAAAATGATGACTCTAGAACACAGTAATGATACACAAAAATAAACTAAAGATGGAATAAAGATCTAAATGAAAGATCAGAAAGTGGAAAACTTCTAAAGGAAAATATAGGCAGAACATACTCTGACATAAATCACAACAGGATCCTCCATGACCCATCTCCCAGAGTAATGTAAATATAAGCAAAAATAAATAAATGGCAACTAATTAAATGTAAAGGTTCTGCGCAATGAAGGATACAATAAGGTAGGTGAAAAGATAGCCATCAGAATGAAAGGAAATTATTGAAAACAAAAGCAACTGGGAAAGAGTGAATCTAAAATACATACAAAGCAACTCATGCAGCTCAATCCCAGAAAAATAAACGACCAAAAAAAAAAAAAAAAAGCCCAATGGACTAAACAAACGTTTCTCCAAAGAAGACATACAGATGGCTAACAAACATATGGAAAGATGCTCAACATCACTCGTTATCACGGAAATGCAAATCAAACCTCAATGATGTACCTTCTCAAGCCCGTCAGGAAGGTTGCTATCAAAAAGTCTACAAACAATAAATGCTGAACAAGCTGCAGAGAAAAGGAAATCCTCTTACACTGTTGGTGGGAATACAAACTAGTACAGCTGGTATGGAGAACACTGTGGAGATTCCCTAAAAAGCTGGAAATAGTACTGTCATATGACCCAGAAATCTCACTCCTGGACATACACTGAGGATACCAGAATTGAGACACATCTACTCTACCATTCGTCGCAGCACTCTTTACAGTAGCTAGGACATGGAAGCAACCTAGATGTCCATGAATGCATAAGAAAGCTTTGGTATATATACGTAGTGGAATATTACTCAGCTGTAAAAAAGAATGCATTTGAATCCGTTCTAATGAGGTGAATGAAACTGAAGCCTATTATACACTGTGAAGTAAGTCAGAAAGAAAAACACCCATATAGTATATTAATGCATATATATGGAATTTAGAAAAATGGTAACAATGACCCTATATGTGAGACAGCAAAAGAGACACAGATATAAAGAGCAGACTTTTGGACTCTGTGGGAACAGCTAGGGGTGGGATCATTTGAGAGAATAACACTGAAGCATGTATATTACCATATGTGAAATAAATACCAGTCTAGATTCAATGCATGAGATAGGTCACTCAGGGCCAGTGCACTGGGACAACCCTGAGGGATGAGATGGGGATGGAGGCGGAAGGAGGGTTCAGGACTAGGGACACATGCATACCTATGGCTGATTCCTGTCAATGTATGGCTGTAAACACCACCATATTGTAAAGTAATTAGCCTCCAATTAAAATAAATTAATTAATTGAAAAAAAAAATGTCTAGAGTAGTGGCTAGATTCACCAAAATACAATATGAAAAATACAAAAGAAAATCAATCACTATGTATATAATATTGTATTTTGGAGAGTCTAACCTCTCCAGATATATATGAAATTTGCTTTAAAATGCAGGTTTTTTTTTTTTTTTTTGCAAGGTAATAATAGGTTATAAAAATGAAAATTAAAGGAGTAATAAAGAAAAAATAATAATAAAAAAGGTTAAATGGTTGACAATAGTAAAACAATATCTAAGAATTTCTCTGGAGCTGTTGTGGGCAGTGTGGTATCAGTTCAGTTTCAGATAATTCCTTGTTCCAGCTTGTACTTCTTCTCAAGATCTATAAGCCCCTTCCAATGCTTAGTCAATGTTCACTACAGGGTTTAAATCTCTTGCACCTGTCACTTCCAGAGCAGTTCCCTCTTCTTTGTTTCTTTTGTCTTCCTATGTTTGCAAGTCTCTTGTGAGTGTCTAATTTCCACCTTGACACAAGGGGTCAAAGGCGGTCACTTATTTAGGCTCACTTGTTCAGTTGTGTTGTGGGAAGGGAGGAACACTACAAAGAAATATCATTAGCGTGTGTGTGGGGGGCGGGGATAGTGCTCTCAGTGTATAGACCACACGGTTTTCCCAAGCTCACAGGGGCGCGTGCTTTCCAGGTCTAAACTGCTCAGGTTCCAGGTTGCTCTGCAGGGGTAGTGTCCAAAGTGGATCCTGATAATTCCCTGCACTTCCCAGGTCTAAGCTGCTCAGGCTCAGGTTTTCGGGTACACTGCAAAGGCAAAGGCTTGGTTGTACGTGGACTTGTACGTGGTTGTACGTGGACACTTCCCATGTCCCAGCAGCTCAGGTGACCAGGTGCTTGGCGAGAACACTGTTCCAAGTGGGCCATACACCTTAATCCCTCCTGGGTCCAGGTCACTCAGTTTCCTGGGTGTGTCACTAGTGTACCATCACAGGTGTGTTATGTGTCTTCTCTGGGGAGCTGATCTCATGCTACAACCCTCCTGGCAGATGTCAACCATCAAAAACTCCAGGAAGATGTGGTTAACAACTGGCAGCCTGATCACAGTTTGGTGGAGAATGCTTGTCTCTAGGGCCGAGATTGCCCTTGACTTGTGCCTCTGGCTGTCACACACCTACCTCTCAGCCTCTTGTGGGTGGAGAGGCCTGTAGGCAGCCAGCTAGTTTACCTTTGGTATTTGCTCAATTCTTTGTTCTCCTTTCAAAGAGAATAAGCTGTCTTTCTGGTTGCCTGGTGCCCTCTGCTGGCCTTCAGAAATTGTTTTGTGAAAGTTGCTCAGCTTTCAAATGATGTTTTGATTAATTTGTTGGGGAGAAAGGGGTCTCCCTGTCCTACTCCTCTGTCACCTTGGGAATGCTCTCTTGGGTCTTGGTTATGTACCTATTCAGCCAGTCTTGGTCTTTTGGTTGGAACATTTAATCCATTTATATTTAAAGTAATTATTGATATATATGTTCTTATTGCCATTTTCTTAATTGTTTGGTGTTGATTCTATAGATCTTTTTTCTTCTCTTGTATTTTTTTACTATATAAGTCCCTTTAACATTTGTTGTAAATCTGGGTTTGTGGTAATGAATTCTGTTACCTTTTGATCATCTTAGTTTAGATCTCCTTAGCTCAGCTGTCCATAGCTCTCCTTAGCTCAGATCCCCTAAGCTCAGCCCTCTTTGCTCTCCTTAGCATATCCCTCCTTAGGATAGCTATCATTAGCTCGGCTCTCCTTTGCTTAGCTTTCCTTAACACAGCTCTCCTCTCATTAGCTTAGCTCTCCTTACCTCAGCTCTCCTTAGCTCAGCCCTCCTTAGGATAGCTATCATTAGCTCAGCTCTCCTTCAGTCAGCCAGTTTAGTCGCTCAGTCTTGTCCAACTCTTTGCGACCCCATGGACTGTGTGCACTGGGCCTCCCTGTCCATCACAAACTCCCAGAGTTTACTCTGCAGACAGTTTGCCTATTTCCTCTTCATCTATTTGAACTTCTGTGTTTCTAGCTTGTTCCTTCATTTGTGTAGTATTTGTCTGCCTTTTTTTTTTTTTTCTTTTTAAATTTATGGTGTTTCAGTTCTCCTTTTCCCAGGCTTCAAAGTTGAATTCTTTCTCTTTTTGGTTTCTGCCTTCCTAAGGTTGGTCCAGTGGTTTGTTTACGGTTTTCATACAGTGAGATATGTGCTGAGTTTTTGTTTGTTTGTTTATCCTCTGAAGGGCAAGGCTGAGTGAGGTGGTAATCCTATCTACTGATGATTGGGTTTTTATTTTTGTTTTGTTTGGTTTTTGGATGAGAAGTTCTGCACAGGATGCTATTAGTTGTTGGGTGATGCAGGGATGCAGGGTCTTGTATTTAAGTGGTTTCCTTTGTGTAAGTTCTCGACACTCCCTAGAGTTACTTTTCTGGTAGTCTAAGATCTTGGAGTCAGTCCACTCCCTCCAAAGGCTCAAGGTTTGATCTCTGGTCAGGAACGAAGATTTCACAAGTAGTTTGTTATGGCATTAGTAGGATTATAAGAAATATCCAAAAATGAGAAACCAAAGGTGAACTCCAGACAAATTCAGGCAAATTATAATTAAAATAATGGAATATATAACATATATACTCATGAGCAAAATGAAAACAGTCCAACAAAAATAAAGTAGAGTAGCTGAGCCAGCAAACAAATCAAATAAAAGATTACATTTACCAGTTAAGAATAAACTAACTATAGCATCAACTGGAAAACAATACTAAGGCAAGGTGCCAAGTGAGGAATAAAGCAATGAAAACAAAACTAACAAATGTGTTGACAGGGGAAAAAAAAAAAAAAAGAAAGGAAAGAAAGAAAAAGAAATGCAAAGTTAAACAGAGGGATGAAGATGACTTATATAGATTAAAGATTAACTGCAAGGGAAAAGAAGAGTAGGAAAGACAACAAAGGATAAATGTAGAAAAATATAAGTTGAAAAAAATTAAAAAATAAAAAAGAAAAGAAAAAAAAAAAAAAAAGGGAAAAAATGAAAGGAAAACTCCATAGAACTGCAAATGCCCAAAGTAGAGGCAGAGGTTTACAGCAACAATAAAAAGTGTGATGGAATATACACATATACATATACACACATAAGCCAAATTAAAAGAGCCCAACAAAAATAGGGTATAATAGATTGACCTGTCATACACAGGAAACCAAAAATTGCATCTACCAGTAGAAACCTAACTAAAGAACAAACTGAAAACGAAAACTGGAACAAGATGCCAAATGGGGAATAAAGCAAGGAAAATAAAACTAACAAATTTGTTGAGAAGAAAGTAAAGAATGAAAAGAAAGAATATATGTGCAAAGTTTAACAGGGGTAGATAAAGATTTATATATATTAAAGATTAACTGCAAGAAGAAAAGAACAGCATGGAAGCACACCAAGGAATAAATGTAGAAAAAATAATAAGTTTAAAAAATTAAAAACTAAAATTAGAAAAAGATGAAAAAAATAAAAGGAAAATGCCACAGAATTGCAGAAGTCCAAAATAGAAGCAGAGCTTTATAACAGCAATAAAAAATGTGACTGAGAAAAATAAGAAAAAGCTCAAAAGCTTCATTAGATTTCATAGTGCCAATAAAATTGACAGCTACAACAGAGTGGGGGGGGGTGGGGTGGTGGGAGGGGAAAATCCGAAAGAATATTCAGTGCAAGTCAAAACATAAGAATAACATATATTTATCTTGAGTCACTGCTTTCAGAGTCCTTTCCTCGCTGGGAGTCACAGTACTCCTCACCTCACTAGGATACCCTCCAACATTGTGCTGATCCCTGGACATGCTGTGGGGTCAGCTCAGATTCTAATCTGGTCCTACTCCTATGTGTTCTTGCCTCCAATGTCCACAGCTATCAGAACTAGTAAATTTTCTTTTGTGGGAGCTCTCAATGAGAGTCTGCCTAGCTGATTATGTGGACTTAATCTGGAGCTTGTACAACTGGTAGGAAAGTTTTGGCTCTTCTTGCTTAGCCACACTGCCCCTGGGTTTTAACTGTGGTTTTATTTCCATATCTGTATTTGGTTTGTCCAGTGGGGTTTGCTCCTGAAGCTGCCCTGGAGGACTTGGGTTTGCCCCTTGAGGCCCAGTTGTTCAAGTGGTGCACCTGCTTGGGCCATCAGGGTCCTGGCAGCAGCACCAGATACTCACGGGGTTTGGTGACTAGGGCAGCAGGAAATATAGTGCTCTAGAAGGGTTTGGCAACCAGTATTGGCAAATACACTCCAGTATTCTTGCCCAGAGAACAGCCCTTCCTGACAGAGAAGCATGGCAGGCCACAGTCTACAGGTAGAAATGAGTTGGACACTACTGAAGCGACCCTGAACACATAGATGCAAGACTTTTTGCATCTCTTTTTTGTAGCTCTTCCCCAGTGAGAGTTGATCATGAATGTGGTACAACTTTTTGACTTGTGGGGACCCTGGCAACATTAAGTGTGCAGGGACTCAGACTGCCTCTGCTGTAGGAGTCATGGCCTTATCAGAGTCTTTTTTCCAGGCCTCTATGCCTAGTATTTCTCTGTAGCTCTGCCCATTCAGGCATTTAGAGGGCTCCCTTGTCTGGGGTCCTTCCCTGTTGTTCAGTAGGTCAGGCACATAGAGGAGCGCCCCAGGCTGAGGTCCTACTCTGTATTTTGGTGCATCAGGCAGTTAAAGGGGTACCCTAGGTAGAGTCCTACATTGTGGTTCGGTGAGTCAGGCACTTGATGGGCCTACCTCTCTATTAGTCAGCTGCTGATGCTGGCATGTGGAGAGAGAGAGGCTATGGTGATGGCTCCACCTTCTACACATGACTCAGCAGTATCAACTTGCTTCCATGGCAGCCTGGCTTACCTCCACAGGCATTTCCCACCACATTCTCCTCCCTCATGTCCCCTCAGTCTGTCTCTCCAGTCTCTTATAAACCTTTGTATTTCTGCATTGGCTGTTGTAACCTCTCATTTTTCATTGTTAAGTTTATTGATTTGATTCTTCTCTCTTTTTTTCTTGATGAGTCTGGCTAAAGGTTTGTCTTTTTTTTTTTTTTTTTTTAACCTTCTCATTGAACCATCTTATAGTTTTATTAATCTTTACTATTGTTTCTTTCATTTCTTTTTCATTTATTTCTGCTTGGATTTTTATGATTTCTTTCTTCCTACTAATTTTGGTTCGGTTTTGTTCTTATTTTCCAGTCATTTTAAGTGTAAATGGAGGTTATCTGTTCGATGCTTCTCTTGTTTCTTAAGTTAGGATTGTCTTGCCATAAAATTGACTCTTAGAACTGCTTTTGCTGTGTCTCATAGGTTTTGATTTGTCGTGTTTTTATTGTCATTTGTTTCTAGAATATATATATATATATATATATATATATATATATATATATTTACTTTCCCTTTGATGTCTTCAGGAACATCTTGGTTATTTAGAAATGTGTTGTTTGATCTCTTTTACAGTTTTGTTTGTTTGTTTGTTTTTCCTTATAATTGATATCTACTCTCATAGTGTTGTGGTCAGAGAAGATGCTTGATATGATTTCAATTTTCTTAATTTTACTGAGTTTTTATTTGGTACCCAACATGTGGTGTATCCTGGAGATTGTTCCATATGCACTTGAGAAGAAGGTGTATTCTTCTGTATTTGGATAGAATGTCTTGAAAATATCAATGAGATTCATCTCCTCTCATGTATCATTTAAGAATTGTGCTTCCTTATTAATTTTCTGTTTTGATTATCTGTTCTTTGGTGTGAGTGGGGCGTTAAGATCTCCTAGTATAATTGTGTTACTGTCAATTTCTCCTTTTATGTCTTTTATTGTTTTTGTTTGCTTGTTTGTTTGTTTAATGTATTGAGGTGCTCCTATGGTGGGTGCATAGATATTTACAATTGTTTTGTCTTCCTCTTGTATTCATCCCTTGATGTAATGACCTTATCTCTTGTAACCTTCTTTAGTTTAAGGACTATTTTGTCTGATATGAGGATTGTTACTCCATCTTTCATTTGCTTCTTGTTTGCATGGCATATATTTTTCCACCCTCTCACTCTCAGTCTATATGTGTCTGAAGTGGGTTTCTTGTAGACAGGATATATGTGGATCTTTTTATTTTAATTAACTTAATTATTTTAGTTGGAGGCTAATTACTTTGCAACATTCTTGTGTTTTTTTGCATACACTGACTTGAATCAGCCATGGGTGTACATGTGTTCCCTATCCTGAAACCCCCTCCCACCTCTTTCCCCATTCCATCCCTCAGGGGGTTCCCAGTGTACCAGGATGAGTGCCCTGTTTCATGCATCAAAGTGGGACTGGTGATCTATTTTGCATACATTAATACACATGTTTCAGTGCTAGTCTTAAAATCATCCCACCCTCACATTCTACCACAGAGTCCAAAGGTCTGTTTTTATATGTGTCTCTTTTGCTGTCTCACATATATGATCATCATTACCATCTTTCTAAGTTCCATATATATGCATTAATGCACTGTATTGGTATTTTTCTTTCAGACTTACTTCACTCTGTAAAACAGGTTCCTGTTTTATCCATATCATTAGAACTTATTCAAATGTATTTTTTTTAATGGTTGAGTAATATTCCATTGTGTATATGTACCACAGCTTTCTTATCCATTTGTCTGCCAAAGGACGTCTAGGTTGCTTACACATCCTAGACATTGTAAACAGCAATGAACACTGAGGTACATGTGTCTCTTTCAATTCTGGTTTCCCCAGTGTTTATGCCCAACAGTAGGATTGCTGGGTCGAATGGCAACTCTATTTCCAGTATTTTTAGGAATCTCCACAATGTTCTGTGGAGTGGCTGTACTTATTAACATTTAGTCAAAGAACTAGTCAACTCTTTGCATCAGGTAGCCAAAGTATTGGAGTTTCAGCTTCAGCATCAGTCCTTCCAATGAATACTCAGGATTGATTTCCTTTAGGATTGACTAGTTTGATTTCCTTGAAGTCCAAGGAACTCTGCAGACTCTATGTGTGTGTGAAGCAATATTTGTTGCACTTATGCTGGAGAAATAGAAAGGTGCTAATGAATGTAATTTATAAAATCTAGATGTATTCTTCCATATGTATATTTGTGTATAAATAAATATTTATGCTGCTTATGATAGACAGAGTGCCTGATGAACTATAGATGGAGGTTTGTGACATTGTACAGGAGACAGGAATCAAGACCATCCCCAAGAAAAAGAAATACAAAAAAGCAAAATGACTGTTTGAGGAGGCATTACAAATAGCTGTGAAAAGGAAAGAAGCAAAAAGCAAAGGAGAAAATGAAAGCTATACCCATCTGAATGCAGAGTTCCAAAGAATAGCAAAAAGACAGAAGAAACCTTTCTCAGCAATCAATGCAAAGATATAGAGGAAAACAATAGAATGGGAAAGAGTGGAGACCTCTTCAAGAAAATTAGAGATACCAAGGGAACATTTCAAGCAAAGATCGGCTTCATAAAGGACAGCAATGGTAGGGACCTAACGGAAGCAGAAGATATGAAAAAGAGGTGACAAGAATACACAAATGTACAAAAAAGATCTTCATGACCCAGATGTGTGTGATCACTTGGTGTGATCACTTACCTACAGCCAGACATTCTGGAATGTGAAGTCATGTGGACCTTATGAAGCATCACTATGAACAAAGCTAGTGGAGGTGATGGAATTCCAGGTGAGCTATTTCAAATCCTGAAAGATGGTGCTGTGAAAGTGCTGCACTCAATATGCCAGCAAATTTGGAAAACTCAGCAGTGGCCATAGGACTGGAAAAGGTCAGTTTCATTCCAATCTCAAAGAAAGGCAAAGTCAAAGGATGATCAAACTACTGCATGGTTGCACTCATCTCACACACTAGTAAAGTAATGCTTAAAATTCTCCAAGCCAGGCTTCAGCAATACATAAACCGTGAACTTCAAATGTTCAAGCTGCTTTTAGAAAAGGCAGAGGAAACAAAGATCAATTTGCTAACATCTATTGGATCATTGAAAAAGCAAGAGAGTTCCTGAAAAACATCTATTTCTGCTTTATTGACTATGGCAAAGCCTTTGATTGTGTGGATCACAATAAACTGTGGAAAATTCTGAAAGAGATGGGAATACCAGACCACCTGACCTGCCTGTTGAGAAACCTGTTTGCAGGTCAGGAAGTAACAGTTAGAACTGGACATGGAACAATTGACTGGTTCCAAATAGGAAAAGGAGTATGTCAAGCCTGTATATAAGTCACCCTGCTTATTTAACTTGTATGCAGAGCGAATCATGAGAAACACTAGGCTGGAGGAAGCACAAGTTGGAATCAAGATTTCTGGGAGAAATATCAATAACCTCAGATATGCACATGACACCACCCTTATGGCAGAAAGTGAAGAGGAACTAAAAAGCCTCTTGATGAAAGTAAAAGAGGAGAGTGAAAAAAAATGGCTTAAAGCTCAACATTCATAAAACTAAGATCATGGCATCTGGTCCCATCACTTCATGGCAAATAGAAGGGGAAACAGTGGAAACAGTGGTCGATTTTATTTTCCTGGGCTCCAAACTCACTGCAGATGGTGATTGCAGCCTTGAAATTAAAAGATGCTTACTCCTTGGAAGGGAAGTTATGACCAACTTAGATAGCATATTAAAAAGCAGAAACATTACTTTGCCAGCAAATGTCCGTCTAGTCAAAGCTATGGTTTTTCCAGTGGTAATGTATGGATGTGAGAGTTGGACTGTGAAGAAAGCTGAGCATGGAAGAATTGATGCTTTTGAACTGTGATGTTGGAGAAAACTCTTGAGAGTCCCTTGAACTGCAAGGAGATCCAACCAGCCCATCTTAAAGGAGATCAGTCCTCGGTGTTCATTTGTAGAACTGATGCTGAAGCTGAAACTCCAATACTTTGGCCACCTGATGCGAAGAACTGACTCATTTGAAAAGACCCTGATACTGGGAAAGATTGAGGGCAGGAGGAAAAGGGAATGACAGAGAATGAGATGGTTGGATGGCATCACCGACTTGATGGAGGTGGGTTTGGGTGGACTCCGAAAATTGGTGATGGACAGGGAGGCCTGGTGTGCTGTGGTTCGTGGCATCGCAAAGAGTTGGACACAACTGAGCGGCTGAACTGAAGTGAACTGATGCTGCCCTTTCATGGAGAAAGAGAATAATGCCTACGAATGTAATTTATCAAATCCAGATGTGTTCCCTCATATGTATATATCATTTCAGTTTAGTCACTCAGTCGTGTCTAACTCTTTGCAACCCGATGGACTTCAGCACGATAGACTTCCCTGTCTATCACCAACTCTCAGAGATTACTCAAGCTCACGCCCATCAAGTCCATGGTGCCATCCAGCTAGCTTATCCTCTGCCATCCCCTTCTCTTCCCACGTTCAATCTTTCCCATCATCAGGGGCTTTTCCAATGATTCAGTTTTTTTGCATCAGGTGGCCAAAGTGCGTGGGTATGAATAAATGTTTACTGTACTTTAGCTGACCTCTCATTAAGAAATAGAAGGATGCTTCTGAATTTAATTAATAAAATTTGATGTATTCTGTCATATGTATATGGGGGTAAGAATAAATATTTACTGTGCATATGATGACCTCTCGAGGAGAACAGAAATATGGTAATGAATATAATTTATAAAATTCAAATATATTGACTCCTATGTATATGTGTGTATGAATAAATATTTATTATGCTTATGCTGCCATCTTTCAGAGAAATAGAAGAATGTTTATGAATGTAATTTATAAAATCCAGATGTATTCTTTACATTTTGAAAAAGAACTATATAACTTTATTAAAAAATAATACTGATAACAGAATAAATAAAAATTAATGCTCATAACTGAAAATGTACAGTTGCTAGAAAAATACAAAGAAAGAAAAAAATCACCCAGGATCCCATTTAACATTTGCTATGAATTCCGAGTTCTGGATGAGGAGATAAAAAGATGAGGATGTGCTAGTTCTTTTAGTATAAAATCATATTTTCTGCCATATGAATGTTAACATAGAACTTAGTTCTTGTCAGGGAATGTTTGATGGGAGGATTTCTATGTGCTGTCTTTCATGAGTCCTTTGTCCGTCTTCAAGAGGAACAGCACAGTGCTCCCAGGGACTGAGATCATTGTGTGAGGCAGGCTTGGGTCTCCTTTAGTAAACATTCTCTTTAGGAAAAAACTACTTAGTCTTGCTCCCCTTTCTTGAGATATGGATTGTCTCCTGACCTTGTGACTAAAATTACCTCTTGTTCCCTTGATAATGGTTGCTGTACATTTGGTTTTCTGATCTCTATCATTTCCAAAAGAAGTTTCTTGTACCACAGCCTATATATATACTCCTAGAAAAAGCATTAAAGCACCTTTGCTCCATCAGAGCTTAGGTCCCTGTGTCTTTTTTTGTCTCTCTCTCTTTTTCTGGCTGATTCTCTGGAGTGTAGAGATCCATCATGCTCACTTGCCTGCCCAGGTTTCTAAGACCCTCACTAGAAGGCACTTTGTGCCTTCACCCCCTCAATATGGCGCCTGGTGCCTTTGTGAGTGAAGCATGTCCTGTGTCAAGGGCTTTATTGGTCCTCTGTGTAAACCAGGGAATATCAGCCTCTTTCTCTCTTTTACTTTTTTATCATCGCCTCCGTACCACCAGGTTCCGATCCATTAAAGGACCCCAACAAGTTCTGATATGTGATTCTTGCTTTGTTTACTTACCTTTAAGCCTCTAATTTTACAAAGGCCTAGTAATTTGACCCCTTGTTTTGAGATTGTTTACTTAAGGTTTTTTGTTTTTGTTTTTTTTTCCCCCGTTTTTGCCATAATTAGAAAATGTTGTATGTCGTGGCTAGTGTAAGTAGTGATGCAATGAACATTGGGGTGTATGTATCTTTTTGAATTAAGATTTCCCCCTGGAAAATGCCCAGGAGTAGGTCATATGTTGATTATATTTTTTGTCTTCTAAGGAGCTGCCATAGAGTTCACTATAGTGGTGGTACCAATTTACATTTCCAGAGACAGTGCAAGAGGTTTCCGTTTTCTCCACACCCTCTCCAAATAATTGCTTTTAGTATTTTTGATGAGGGTTATTCAGACTGGTGTGAAGTAATACCTCATTGTAGCTTTGATTTGCATTTCTCTGGTAACTAGTGATGTTGAGCATCTTTTGAAGTGTTTGTTGGCCACCTGCATGTCTTCTTTGGAAAAATGTCCATTTAGATCTGCCCGTTTACTGTTTTTTTGTTTGTTTGTTTGTTTTGTTCATTTGTTTTCTTTTGTTTTATTTTTTGATACTGGGCTACAGGTGCTTTTTTGTATATTATGGAGAATAATGCCTTGAAAACTATGAGAACTATCTGTGTAGCACAGGTAACTGGCCTTAATGCTCTGTGATAACCTAAATGGGAAAGAAACTGAGAAAAGAGGGTATATAAACATATGCACAACTGATTTACTTTGCTGTACAGCAGAAAGTAACACAACGTTGTTAAGTAACTACATGTGTACATACTGTAGGCTCCATTTATAGATGAGGCAAAACTAATCTATTCTGATAGAAATAAGAACAAGGGTTGCATTTGGGAAGTTCAGTATGGGGAAGGGGCCCAAAAGATTTTCCCATCCCAAGATGATGGGAAATATATATATAGTATTATATATACATGTATATTATATATACATGTATATTGTACTGAATATCATATAAATAATCTTGGTGAAATTGCATAAATATTTCTGCAATGTAAATTTGAAACAAGGTCTTGCTAAGTGGCTCCATACACTTACAAATTTACTAGATACTGTCAAATTATCCTTCTGAAACTTGCATCACTTTATGCTTTCACAACAATGTATAAGCCCTCATTTTCCAACCTCTCATCCTCAATTTGTAGGAAATATTTGGTATCACTCAACACTTTCATTGAACTTTTGGCAATTTGCATGGTGAGAAATCACATTGCATTATTGTTTTGGTTTGCATTTCTTTTATCACCAATTAGTTTTAACATTTCCTCCTGTTTTTTGGTAACTTTTTCTATTTTTCTTCTGAGTAATTTGTATTTCTTTGTTCCCTTTGTTTACTTCATGTATGTCTTCTGTTGGGTTTTTAATCTTCTTTTCTTAACTTTTGAACTCTGCATAAATTAGGTAAGTGAACCTTTTGTCAGCTATCTTGCAAATATTTCTCAGTTATGATTTTGTCCTTCCTTGTTTATTATTTAGTTACCCATAAAAGAATTTTTCTAAAAGGTGTAAATTTCCCCTTTTCAGCTACTGGACAAAGATCAGTTATATTAAGGGATTTAAATAACAGAGAAAAACTCCAGGGAACTAGAGGGTGTAGGCTGAAAGACTGCAGAGGGTGGGGGTGGCGGGTAACTCTCTGAGTTGACCTGTGTGCTTTTCCACACGTACTTTTCAATAAACCACTTACTTTACCCAATATATAAAATATTTATATTTATAGTATATTTATATAATATATACATATATTATGAAGTGGAGGTGGGTAGCGCCATGATGGACCAAGATGATGCCAGGATGGGTGGGGCTGCACCTCTGACTCCAAACAGATGAGTCAGCCATAGGCTTGATCAGCTCTTTGAAGCCAAAGGGACACATCTCTAGAGCTGTGCTTGTAGGACTCTGGGAGCCCCAGCAGGTGCACAAAGCCAAGGTAACAAGGGGAGCACAAGCAGGGTGGTGTTGCTGCCCAGTAGGCCTGTCACCCTTGGGCCAGAGGGAAAGGGATGCTACTTTTATTATGGAATATGTAGTCTTTGGATACTGGGAAATGAACTTGGTCAGTGCATGGAGTGTGAAAAAATAAATAAAAACCATGTTTAGTTTCACTACAGTTCATATTTTGTGGCTGCCTTGGTGGCCCAGTGGTAAAGAACCCACCTGCCATTGTAGGAGTTAGGAGTTAGATCACTGGGTCAGGAAGATCCGTGGAGAAGGAAATGGTAACCCACTCCAGTATTCTTGCCTGGAGTATCCCATGGAGACAGGAGCCTGCCAGGCTCCAGTCTATGGGGTTGTAAAAGAATCAGACACAATTGAAGCACTGATCACACAATATTTTAGCCTATCTCCTCTGCATCTTTCTTTTAGCTCATATTTTTAAAGTTGAAATGATACTTCATGTGCACTTTGATTTTCATTTTTCTTTGCTCTGTACTTTCCCCAACAGTTTATTATAAAAATTTTCAAATGTTAAACAAGGTTGAACATGTTTTCTAGGTAATACCCAAGACTTCCACATAGATTCTACTGTACTTGTTTTAGAATACTTCCTTTCTCATGTGTCTATCTATTTTTTCATCCCTCTATCCATCTATCTTTCCACATTATCCCTTGGTATATTTTGTGATAAATTGCAGACAACAGGATGCATGTCTGTAAGTATTTCAGCAAACCTGCCATGAAGTAGTGAGCTGTAGTTATTTACAACACTTTTCTTTGGATATAAACTTTACATACAATGAAATATACCAATCTTTTTTTCCCCCATTCATGTTATTTATTTTTTTGAAGTATGCAAGTGTTAATTTCTGCATTACAGCAGAGTGATTGATTTGTATACATATATGTGTGTATATACATTGTGTGTGTGCATACAATTATTATTTTTTTTTTTTTCCTGATCATGTTGCAGGGTATGTGGGGTTAGTTCCCTGACCAGGGACTGAACCCACAACCCCTGCAAGGGAAGTGTGGAGTCTTAAACACTGGACCACCAGGGATGTCCCATAAGTTCTTTTTTTATATTCTTTTTCAATATGTTTTATCATAGGATACTGAATATAGTTCTCTGTGCTCTACTGTAGGACCTTGTTGTTTATACATTCCATATGTAATAGTTTACATCTGCTAACCCCAACCTGCTATTCCTCCCACCCCGAACCCCCTCCTCCTTGAAAACCATAGGTCTGTTCTCTGTTTCCATGGGTTTGGTTCTGTTTCATAGATATGTTCATTTGTGTCATACTTAAATTCCACATATAAGTGGTGTAATTTGTTATTTGTCTTTCTCTGTCTGGCTTTTTTTTTTTTTTTATCCTTGTCTATGTATCTTTATTTTCCCCCCATTTATTTTTATTAGTTGGAGGCTAATTACTTTACAATATTGTAGTGGTTTTTGCCATACATTGACATGAATCAGCCATGTGTTCCTCATCCTGAACCCCCCTCCCACCTCCCTCTCCATCCCATCCCTCTGGGTCTTCCCAGTGCACCAGCCCTGAGCACTTGTCTCATGCATCCAATCTGGGCTGGTGATTCTTTTTAATGGCTGAGTAATATTCCATTGTGTATATGTACCATAGCTTCCTTACCCATTCATCTGCTGATGGGCATCTAGGTTGTTTCCATGTCCTGGCTATTATAAACAGTGCTGTGATGAACATTGGGGTACATGTGTCTCTTTCAGATCTGGTTTCCTCAGTGTATATGCCCAGGTGTGGAATTGTTGGGTCATATGGAAGTTCTATTTCCAGTTTTTTAAAGAATCTCCACACTGTTCTCCATAGTGACTGTACTAGTTTGCATTCCCACCAAGAGTGTAAGAGGGTTCCCTTTCCTCCACACCCTCTCCAGCATTTATTGATTGTAGACTTTTGAATAGCAGCCATCCTGACTGGTGTGTAATTGTACCTCATTGAGGTTTTGATTTGCATTTCTCTAATAATGAGTGATGTTGAGCATCTTTTCATGTGTTTGTTAGCCATCTGTATGTCTTCTTTGGAGAAATGTATGTTTAGATCTTTGGCCCATTTCTCGATTGGGTCATTTAGTTTTCTGGAATTGAGCTGCAGGTGTTGCTTGTATACTTTTGAGATTAATCCTTTGTTTCTTCATTTGTTATTATTTTCTCCCATTCTGAAGGCTGTCTTTTCACCTTGCTTATAGTTTCCTTTGTTGTGCAAAAGCTTTTAAGTTTAATTAGGTCCCATTTGTTTATTTTTGCTTTAATTTCCAATATTGTGGGAGGTGGGTCATAGAGGATCTTGCTGTGATTTATGTCAGAGAGTGTTTAGCCTATGAAAAATATGGAATGCTTCACGAATTTGTGTGTCATCCTTGCACAGGGGCCATGCTAATCTTCTCTGTAATGTTCCAATTTTAGTACATGTGCTGCTGAAGTAAGCACTGGCTTATTTTTTGTATGGTAATCTGTCAGTCCATCCATGTTGCTGCAAATGGCATAATTTCAATTTTTATGGCTGAGTACTATTCCATTTTATATACATACCACTTTGTATGTATCCATTCATCTGTCAATGGACATTTAGCTTATTTTTATGTTTTGTCTATTGTGAATAGTGCTGCTTTGATCATTGGAGTGCATGTATATTGTGAGATTACTGTTTTGTCTGGGTTTATGCCAAGAATGGAATTTCTGGATCATTTAATAATTCTAGTTTTACTTTTCTGAGGAACTTCCATACTGTTTCCCACAGTGGCTGCACCAATTTACATTCACACGAAGTGTGTAGCAGGGTTCCCTTCCATCCACATCCTCTCCAGTATTTGTTATTTGTAGACATTTCATGGTGACCACTAGGACTGGTGTGACATGATACCTCATTGTAGTTTTGATTTGTATTTGTCTAATAATTAGGGATATCATGCATCTTTTCTTGTACCCTCTTGGCCATCTGTGTATTATCTTTGGAGAAATGTCTGTTTAGGTCTTCTGCCCTTTTATTATTTTTTTACATTTATTAAGTTTTGACTGTGCTGTGTCTTCCTTGTTATGCATGGGCTTTTCTCTAATTGCAGTGAGTGGGGCTCCTCTCTAGTTCCAGCATGAGGAGTCCTCATTGTGGTGGCTTCTCTTGTTGCAGAGCAAGTCCCCAGGGCTTGCAAGTTTCAGTTGTTGCAGTGTGTGGGCTCAGTAGTTGTGGTGCATGGGCTTAGTTGCCCCTTGGCAAGTGGAGTCTTTGCAGAGCAGGGATCAAATCCTTGCCCCCCTGCATTGGCAGTGGGATTCTTAACCACTAGAACCCCAGGGGTTCCCTTGACCATTTTTTGATTAGGTTGTTTGGATTGTTTTTTATATTGAGCTACATGAGCTATTTATATATTTTAAAGATGAGTCCTTTGTTACTTTGTTTGCAAGTAATTTCTTTCATTCTGAGGGTTGTGTTTTATTTTTTCTATGGTTTCCTTTTTTATGCAAAAGCTTTAAAGTTTAACTATGTCTCATTTCTTTGTTTTTATTTTATTTACTCTATGAGATGGCTCAGAAAAGATCTGTGATTTACATCAACAGTGTTTTTCATGTTTTCCTCTAAACACTTTATAGTGTCTGGTCTTCAGTTAGATCTTTGATCCACTTTATTTTTGTGTATGATGTCAGGTAGTGTTCCAATTTCATTATTTGGCATGTAGCAGTACAGTTTTCCTGGCACCACTTATTGAAGAAACTGTCTTTTCTCCATTGTATGTTCTAGCCTCCCTTGTTATAGATTAGGTGACCACAGGTGTATAGATTTTATCTCTGGGTTTTCCTCCTTGTACCATTGTTCTATGTTTGCATTTTTGTGCCAATATGATACTGTATTGATTATTGTAGCTTTGTAATATAGTCTGAAGTCAGGGAGCCTGATTCCTCCACCTCTTGTTTTTAGTTCTCAAAATTTCTTTGACTAATTGGAGTCTTTAATGTTTCTATACAAATTCTTAAAAAAAAAATGTTCTACTTCTGTGAAAAATTATCTTGGTATTTTGAAAAGGATTGTCCTGAATCCATGGATTGCTTTGGGAAGTAATTTTCACAATATTTATTCTTCCTATCCAAGAATATGGACTATCTCTCCATCTGTTTGTGTCTTTTTTTTTTTTCATTATGGCTTCCTGAGTACATGTCTTTGGCTTCCTTAGGTGGGTTTATTCTTCAGTTCAATTCAGTCACTCAGTTGTGTCCGACTCTTTGCAACCCCATAGACTGCAGCACACCAGGCCTCCGTTTCCATCACCAACATTCAGAGTTTACCCAAACTCATGTCCATTGAGTTGATGATGCCATCGAACCACCTCATCCTCTATCATTCCCTTCTTCTGCCTTTAATCTCTCCCAGCATCAGGGTATTTTCCAATGACTCAGCTCTTGGCATCAGGTGGCCAAAATATTGGAATCTCAGCTTCAGTATCAGTCCTTCCAATGAACACTAAGGACTGGCATCCTTTAGGATGGACTGGTTGGATCTCCCTGAAATCAAAGTGACTTTTAAGTGTATTCTCCAACACCACTATTCAAAAGCATCAATTCTTAGGGTGCCTATCTTTCTTTATAGTCCAACTCTCACATCCATACATGACTACTGGAAAAACCATAGTATTGACTAGATGGACATTTGTTGGCAAAGTAATGTTTGTGCTTTGTAATATGCTGTCTAAGTTGATCATAACTTTCCTTCCAAGGAGTAAGTATCTTTTAATTTTATGGCTGCAATCACCATCTGTGGTGATTTTCTAGCACAAGAAAATAAAATTTCTTACTGTTTCTCCATTGTTTCCCCAACTATTTGACATGAAGTGATGGGACAATATGCCATGTCTTAGTTTTTTGAATGTTGAGTTTTAAGCCAGCTTTTTCATTCTCCTCTTTTACTTCCCTCAAGAGGTTCTTTAGTTCCTCTTCACTTTCTGCCCTAAGGGTGGTGTCATCTGCATAGTGGGGTGGAAGCCAGAATATGGCACAAATGATCATACCTGTAAAGCAAACAAAAGACTCAGAGAACAGATTTTTGGTTGCCAAGGGGGAGGGTGGAAGGATGGACTGTGTGTAGGGATTGGTAGATACCAACTACTACATTTAGAATGAACAACCCAATCCTACTGCAGAATGCACAGAGCTATACTCAGTAGACTGTGACAAACTATAAAAGACTATAAAACAAGATAGTCTTTGTGTGTATCACTGAGTCAGTTTGCTGTACAGTGATGGGCATGACATTTTAAAGCAACTAGACTTCAATTTAAAAATAAAAGAGAGAGAGAGAGATGTAATTAAGAATCCTGTTTCCTAAACAAACAAAAACAACAACAGCAACAAACAGAAAACAAGGAAAATGGAGAGATGTGAGGAGTGGGATGGGATACACCAACACCTTACCTGACCTGGCACGGTATGTCCTGAGAGCCTTGGCATCCTGTCCTGTACAGGAAGGAAGGACTCTGGCAAATAAACAGGAGGGAGTACCTGTGAAGGGACTAAAGGAACCTCACCTTACTTGAGTAGATCCTGGGGCCGGTCCCAGGTTGCCATGGCTGGCAACCCACAGGGAAAGAGCCCTGAGGAGAGGTGTTAAGGGATGTTCGGCAGTCCCCCAGGAGAAACCGTGGTCTGCAGCTGGCCTGTCAGTACTGGAAGGTGGTTCTTCATCCAGATGAGGAGGTGGCAAGTATGCATGTACACGGAGCTCCAGTATTGCTGTAAAACTCAGCTAGTGCTATCCACACACATGAATCACTGTCTGTATACGTGTGTATTTCCCCTATCTTCTGTCATGCCAAAAATTAAAAACTTACCTGGGCACAAATGAACACACAAATCACATGTCTCATACGGAGTTTCATACAGAGATATCACAGGACCCTCCCCCACACACACCTTCCCACACAGGACCCCACAGGACCTCACAAGTCCCCACAGGACCCTCCCTCACACACACTTTCAGGGGATTGGAGGCCCTGCGAATCCAACACTCAAAAGAGTCCCACAATGGACACCTGGAATTGCAATTCCCCTGGAACGGTGCCTCTTGAGACATATGGGTGTTCTGATCGGCATTCAATGTTTAATCACGGGGTGTGGGGGTGGCAGGGTAGGGCAGCAGCAGTCCAAGCGCAAATGCATTCGGGAAAACTCGAGCAGATAAAAGCTAGCTTCTCCGTGCAGGTTTGCTGGGAGCGTCCTGCACTGCACACCAGCTCGCACGCATCTCCGCCTCCCGTGGGGAGCCATACTTCCCACATGCATCCTGATATCCAGGGTTGTTGTTGTTGTTGTTGTTGTTTTTTCATTTATTTTTATTAGTTGGAGGCTAATTACTTTACAATATTGTAGTGGTTTTTGTCATATATTGACTTGAATTAGCCATGGATTTACATCCAGGGTTTTTTGAAACCGTGAAATGCAGACCTCCCTTCCCAGGCTTCTTCTGCGCCGCCCCCCCCCCCCCCTCCGCTCCCCCGCCCGGAGTCGGAGCTCTACCCCTTTCTCACCTTAAGGCCAAGGGTAGTACCCCAGGTCTGCCTGAGCACAAACTTGGACATGCCTGTCCCGTCGCGACCTCCCCTCCACCCTAGCCCTCGAGCTCCAGCTCCAGGTCTCCAATCTGGAACACAGAACAGGAATGGTGAAGGGACTGAGTCACTGCCACCAAGGGGCCAGCAATAATGTGTTCCTTTTCCCCAGCACTGACGACTGGCTTCTGAGCATCCAGGGCCCAGTGTTGGCTGCCTGGTACTGCCAGAGCACCCAGTGGCTCCAGGCTGGGCTGTGTGCAGCACTTCCCGACTCCCCCTGCCCCGATGGGCTGGCTGCCCACACTCACTCCTCCTGTCCACGTCAGCTACCCACCTGGACAAGCACAGATAAGCTCCCTCCCCAGCACTTGCTGAAGGCTTAAAGCAAGAGTCTTTCCCAAGAGGTCCAAAGGCCCCAGCTCCTCCTCCTATTATAAATAACTATTTGCAATTCAGCTCTAAAGCTCCCCTCACACACTGGGAGAAAGTGCTCAAATGAGGAAGTGCAGAAAGAAATCCTCCTTTGAAACTGTGGAAAGCAACCAGTTGAGTGCCTTTTCCTTCTGAAAAATCTTAGCTTCTGGCAGAAAAAAAAAAAAAAAAAAGTTGCAAATAGCATATCTCCACACATTCTTGCAGGACATGGGGGTCCTATTCCTGGGTTGGGAAGTTCCCCTGGAGAAGGGATAGGCTACCACACTCCAGTATGGGGCTTCCCTGGTGGCTTAGATGGTAAAGAATCCACCAGCAATGTGGAAGACCTGGGTTCAATTCCTGGGGTTGGGAAGATCCCCTGGAGGAGGGCATGGCAACCCACTCCATTATAATCACCTGGGAAATCCCATGGACAGAGGAGCCTGGTGGGCTACAGTCCATGGGATGGAAAAAAATTGGATACAACTGAGCGACTAAGTACAACAACAACATCACATTCTTCACCCAAGATTAACCAAGTAGGAATGACACCAGTCACCATAGCATGACTCTGGGAATCAAGGAATTCACTTTGACCACGGCTAATTATTAAAGAAATGCAAATCAACCCTGCAGTGAGCTATCATCCACACTGGTTAGAATGCCCATCCTTAAAAAAGATACAAATAATGCTGGAGAGTGTGTGGAGAAAAGGGAACCCTCCTACACAGTTAGTAGGAATGTAAATTGGTGCAGCCATTACAGAGAAGAGTATGAAAATTCCTTAAAAAACTAAAAGTAGAGCTACCATATGACTCAGCAATCCCATCCTTGGGCATATATCCAGACAACACTAATTCAAAAAGATGCATACATTCCCATGTTCATAGCACTATTCACAACAGACAAGCTATGGAATCAAATAAAATGTCCATCAGCAAGTGAACGGTTAAAGATGTGGTACATATATACAGAGAAATTCTCAACCATAAAAAAGAAAAAAAAAAAATGCTATCTGCAGCCACTTGGATGGGTCTGGTCATACTATATCATCAAAAAGCAACTTAGCAGTAGAAAGACAAATACCATATCATATCACTTAGATATGGAATCTGAAATACAACAGAAATCAACATATGTATGAAAGAAAACAGACATATATATGAAAGATCAGACTTGTGGTCCCCAAGGGGTAGGGGAGGGGAAGATTGGGAGTTTGGAATTAGCAACCATAGATAGATAGATAGACAGACAGACAGATAGATAGATAGATAGATAGATAGGGAAACAGTGGACAGTGGCAGACTTTATTTTGGGGGGCTCCAAAATCACTGCAGATGGTGATTACAGCCATGAAATTAAAAGACGCTTGGAAGGAAAGTTATGACCAACATAGACAGCATATTAAAAAGCACAGACATTACTTTGACAACAAAGGTCCATTTAGTTAAGGCTATGGTTTTTCCAGTAGTCATGTATGGATGTGACAGTTGGACTATAAAGAAAGCTGAGCACTGAAGAATTGATGCTTTTGAACTGTGGTGTTGGAGAAGACTCTTGAGTGTCCCTTGGACTGCAAGGATATCCAACCAGTGCATCCTAAAGGAAATCAGTCCTGAGTATTCACTGGAAGGATTGATGCTGAAGCTGAAACTCCAATACTTTGGCCACCTGATTCAAAGAACTGACTCAAATGAGAAGACCTGATGCTGGGAAAGATTGAAGGCAGGAGAAGAAGGGGACAACATGATGAGATGGTTGGATGGCATCACAGACTTAGTGGACATGAGTTTGGGTAAACTCTGGGAGCTAGTGATGGACGGGGAGGCCTGGTGTGCTATAGTCCATGGGGTCACAAAGAGTTGGTCACGACTTGAGTGACTGAACTAAGCTGAACTAACATATACCTATATTTAGGATGGATAAACAAGATGACCCTACTATGTAGCACAGGGAGCTATACTTAGTATCTTGTAATAAACCATAATGGAAAAGAATATGAAAAAAAATATGTGTTTATATATAACTGAGTCATTTTGTTGTACAGAAGAAATTAGCGCTTTGTTGTAAATCAAGTATACTTCAGTAAAGGTAAAAAGAACTTCACATTGACCACATGGTGATCTACACACCTTATTCAGACTTCTTTCAAGGCTATGCTGGGTTCTCTTCCCACCATGGCCCAGCCCCCACCACCCCCCTCACCCCCAGCCCCAGAATGCCTGGACTTGCAGGGCTTTGTGGCCCTGCAGTGGTCAAGCCAACAGGTGTGAGGATGCAGACAGCATTTCCCATGCCCCCGTGCCTGAGACTGATTCTGTGTGCCCAAGTTGGCTTGCCCTGAAGAAACAGAAGTCTGAGGATCTCAGTCCATGGGTCTCAAAGCATGGCATGAGGACCACTGGCTTCTACAGCCACACCCCCACCACCCCAACCTACAACTGCACCTCCATTGCCCTCATGGATGAATCCCTCACAAGACAAGCAAGAGTGGCCCTGTAGAAGTCAAAATAATAATAATAATGATGATGATGATGATTATGTATGTAGCATTTGTGTACTTCTTAAAGTTCCTAAGTTTGTGACAATGTTTTTTCCCCATCTCAAATAAAAATACACCTCCTACGTTTGAGTAGTTCTTACTAAGAACACTCTCACGGGCTTCCCTGGTTGCTCAGTGGTAAAGAATCCACCAATACAGGAGACAAAGAGCTCGACCCCTGATCCAGGAAGATGCCACCTGCTGCAGAGCAACTAAGCCCACATGCCACAACTACTAAGGCCCACATTCGAGAAACCCACAGAGCACATCTACAGAAAAGCCCGAGCAGCGAGGAAGACCCAGAACAGCCAAAATTCAACAAACAAAATTATTTTTAAAAAAGAAGGAAGACTCCCTTCTGTCTCAACTGGTTACCCTCCAGGTCCCATCAATCTGCTCTGAAAACAGAAGTGTTTATCTGCTTCCATCAGTCCTCCAGTGCAGCTGTCCTATGGGAGCAACTGTCATCTGTCCTCTGGTGGTTCTGACAGGGGCATCCAGGTGCAGAGAACACTTTTCCTTCAGACTGAGGCTGCAGTGACAGCACCAGAAGTGTGAATGCCTCCCTCCATTTGACACTTTTCTGACCTGACTCAGGTTCCAAGACAATTGACGTTAGCTCGCTGGCTCTCCTAACAGCTGCAAAGGAGAAAACTGAGGGGTGCCTGCTACAGACATATGACCTTCAAGTGAGAAAAGTGGCTTTGCTCCAGGAACTTAACTTTAGGTCCTGGACTGCAGGATGCTACTCCATATCGGCACCTGGCATGGGAGATGGCAGGGCTCCACCAATGGCCCCAGTGCTTCACAGCTTCCTGCAATCATGGGGTGGAGCACATGCCACGCCTTCTGCATTCTGAGTTGGGCTGCAAAACTTGCTTCAGCAATGCAAGGTTAGCAGGCGTGTCATAATCACAACCAGGACAAGCACCTTTGTGACTGGGCTTGTTCTCCAATCATGTGCCATGGATGTGCCCAGGCCAAAGGCCTGGACCTGGGAGGCAGATGAACCTGGGAGGCACACAGAACAGAATGATCTACAAATTCCTACTCTAAAGGAATACTCTCCCTGTACTCTGCCATGATTTTAGTGGTTGTTACACAGCATGACTGTAGAAACAGCTGACTGATACAACCTGTGTCCCTGATGTTTCCAGGCTGCAAACTAACTGGCCTGAACTACACAGGCAGAAACAGTTAAACACCTGCATACACAGATTCAATCCCATGATTTATCAGTGGATGAAGAATCTGACATATGGAAAGACTGTTCCAATTCTTAAAAAGGATGCAAAGCAAATATGCTCCATTTACTGAAAGATACCATTTATTTTATTAAGGCCAAGCAGGATGACCTGTTGAGAGGTAAGTGTTAAGTGTTGAGCCTGAAATCAGTACATATCTTCCATGGTGGGCAGCATGATCAAAGTCTCAGGCAAGGCCCCTGACTGCAACCTCAAAATATAGAGAGCACTTCTCAGCTAAGCAATGATCCAGGGTGAGCAATCAGCCACCACCCAGGAATGCCACAGGAGAAACATTAGCACCAGATTGTTTGTATAGGCAGTAATATAGCTATATACAAAGTTGTGCACACTGACTCACTGCAAGCTTTGTGTCCCCACCAACCAGACATTTATGAGGCAGATGGGGAAATAGACAGGACCATTGTGATTCTATGTGCTTCATTTAAAGGACATCAGAGCCCTGTGTGTTGTTGTGTAGAAGACAAGGTTCTCAAAAGGCATCGAAAAGCTGGATACAAGCACAAACTCTATTTTCACATTTTACAGACATATCATCAAAATGATCACAATACTGTATGAGAAGGGCAAGAATCACAGATAAAAGCTTTGTCAAAATCAAAACACACTGACATCACTGTGGTTGTCTCCTCAAAGGAGGAAGGTGGGGCAGGAGGTCCGTGGACAGCCAGCTTTATCTTTTCTGCTATGACCCATTTTCACAGCAAGTGACCGTAGCACTTGGAGAGGAGGATGATGCTTCACTAGCAGAAGAGGGATTTTTTTCAAGTCAGGAACAGCTTAATTAAAGAAGAATAAAAAGTGCAGAAAAAAGACTTTCTCTTTGGTGTGGGTGGGCTGCCAAAGGAGTGTTTATTGCCAGCATCATTGAAGCCTACCAGATCGGTTCCCTCCAGGACTGCAGAGATATCACCGCAGCCAGTTCAGCTTGTCCTTCTAGT
Source organism: Cervus canadensis (assembly GCF_019320065.1). Lineage (NCBI taxonomy): Eukaryota > Metazoa > Chordata > Mammalia > Artiodactyla > Cervidae > Cervus > Cervus canadensis. The sequence goes on from NC_057420.1 coordinate 6,214,483, forward strand.
TCAGTGGGTGTGAAGTAGTGTCCTTTAATATGACATTGCGTGCTTTTGTCTTTGGAAAGGTGCCAGCCACTGGTGACAAAGGGTTATCTCCCCACTGCTGGAAAACTCTTTTCACGGGCATAAGAGGAAACAAGGAGAAATGTCATCTGACCTCCAAATATCACCCTCACAAGAAGTTATCTTAGGGCTTCTCCTGCCATTATCTAGGCATCTCACCCAACTGGGATGGAACACAAACCATCAGGTTAACCATGAGAACCAAGCCACAAGGGGTTGAACACCTATTGTGCTTATTGACATGCATAGAGGCTCTTTGGTGAAGTGTCTATTTAAGTCGGTAGCTCATGTTTTAACTGGGCTGACTGTTCTCATAATGTGAATTTGGAAAGTTGTTTATACATTCTGGATACAAATCATTTGCCACACATGGGATCTGCAAGTTATCTTCTGCTAGTCATGACTCACCCACTGGAAAACAACAGCTCAACAGTGTTTTCTTTAGTGAATAGACTCTCTTGACTACCTTGCAATATCAAACAATAAAACATGGAACAGACAGTGGTCAACTCTGTGGTGGAGAAAGACAAGATCTAGGCGTTGTGTGGTCCACCGGTACCTCTGGAAAGCCAGAGCCACCGGTTCTTAGAGGAAACATGACTCTGACACAGCCATAACAGAGAAGCAATAAGAGAGGACTTGCCAATTATAATCTATGATCATATACACACCAAAGAAGTGTTCTTGGGGTGGGGGGGAGGGAAAAAGGAAAATATTTCAGGGACCTTAAGAAAGAAAAAAACAAAAACAAACAAACAAACAAAAACTCACAAGCACATAACTTCAGGACACACTTTCAGCCAAGTAATCTCACTTTGCAGGAAAAATAGTATTTGTACGCTGGTGTCAAATGCTAGAACAAAAGAAGAACAAAAGCCAGTATGTCCCTTCTGCATGCGTCTTAAAGCATGCACACTCTTCAAGCGGCAATTTCACCATGAGTGAATCCAGCACGCCAAAGCTCATTTCACAGCTGCTCTTTAAACCGCACAGACAACTATTCTCCTTTCTAACGCATAATGCTTATCCTCATGATTTTTTACTGGGTCGGGAGTAATCCTTACAGGATAGATACAATGAAGGGTGCAACACCTGCGGATGCACGGGAGAACACTGCCACCCCGCGCCACCCGGCGCCTCCCGCGATCCACAGGACAACATGTGCGTGCGCCAGGCGACCCCCAGCTCCTAGCAACCCAACCCACATGCACCTTCTTAGAGACGCGCTGGTTCCTTCCCTCATGGAGGAAGGGGTTCAGTGCCTGCACACTGGGCGGGTAGAGACCACATGGTGAACCCGGTCCACACGTGCACGTGGAGACTCTTCCGGGCTACAGCTGCGGGGGGTGGGGGGGACTGGGGGAGCCTTTCTACTCAGCATTCCAAAAGGGAAACTAAGAATTAAATAACTCATCCCAAATGCACATACAGAAGTTACTGCTTTGCTGACTGCCACCTGGCCTTGAGAGGACCACCCCCCTCTCCCATTCCACATAGACAGAATGTAAATGCAGGCTGCAGTTTTCAGCTGCATTTACAGGACTGGAGCTGATGGCTCCACCAACCTAATCTCCATCCTCTTTCCTGGAGGGCAGAGTGGGAAGGTGGGTGCTCTCTCATTTGCCTCCCTCAGGCTGAAGGCTGTCCAATAGGCACTTCAGCTGCTCTTCACCCAGGTGTATTTTGTCTTACAGCTTTGTGCTGCTCCATGATGAGAGCCGACTTCATCTTGAAGAAGTGCTCGTAATCCACCAGGTTCTCAGGGCCCAGGTAGCTGGCCAGGATGTCGAAGACTATGCCCTCATGGCGGTCCAGGTTCTCCTTCAGCTCCCTGGCATCCTTGTGCTGCTGGATCAGGATGTGCTGCTTCTCGAGCAGGGATTGTTGGACAAACAGAAGACGCACAAGCCTGCTGGGGACATGGCAGGCGTGGCCAGTGCCTCCCACCGACTGGGCAGCTAGGCGCCTTGGGTACACCCCCACATGAGGTGCCCAGATACACCCTGTAGAACACAAGAGCCATCAGCGCCCAGAAACATCCAAAACTGGGAGGTTCACCCAGGCAGAAAGACTCCGGGGGAGGGGAGGCTGGGGGGAGGATGTGTGTGCCCAAGGCTTTTTCCTGACAACACTGCTGATGGGGGCAAAGTGGGCCAAAGCAGTGCATTTAAAGAAATCTCCCAGGGAAGGATTTCTAAACCCTTCTGGCGAAAGGAGAGGCGGACAGTGAAGAGGACAAAGGGTTGGAAGAATAGAGATGGAGGTTGGGGACAGCGGCAGGAGAAGGGGGTTGGTCGCATAGCTGCCCTGGCTCCTTACTCTGGGGCACATAGACACTCCCACTACTAAATTGGGGAACACACCTACCGTCCATGCCCTCACTTAGCCTGCTGTGAAAACAAGACAGGAAATGAGGAACAGCGTTAAACAGACATTAAGTGGCGGCTGGTGGATGCATGGGAAAGCCCCGGCCTATGGCCCAGTTTCTGATGTCAGCAAGTCTCCTGTTCCTCTGGTGACTCTGAACGGCCTCCCCCCAGCCCCTTCGGAGCATCATGGGGTGGAGGGCCCCCGAGGAGAGGCTGGACCAACAGGGCTGCTGCTTGGTTGGTGAGGGGGGTGGGGGGTGGGGTGGGGGCTGAAAACCAAAACTGCTTCTTCCCTGGTGACAAGCTGGGGAAGTATCCTGATACCTGCACCACCTTTCAGGGTGTGAGTCTGAACACATAAAATTGCTAGCCTGTTTTGGCCACCTGATATGAAGAACCGACTCATTGGAAAAGACCCTGATGCTGGGAAATACTGAAGGTGGGAGGAGAAGGGGATGACAGAGGATGTGATGGCTAGATGGCATCACCAATTCAATGGACATGAGTTTGGGTAAACTCTGAGAATTGGTGATGGGCAGGGAAGTCCAGTGTGCTGCAGTCCATGGGGTTGCAAAGAGTCAGACATGACCAGGCCACTGAACAACGCAGGGAACCTCGTGGTGGTCCCCCACTATGAGAAGGGAGAGAGTGAGAGAGAAGACCTTGCGTGACCAGGTGGACAGTGGACCCAGCAAGGCTTCCAGGTGTTCACTCTGCATGCTGTGGGGCCTCCCCCTCAACCTCTGCTGCCTCATGGGGAGTACCAGATCACCCGGAGGCATGCTGTTGTCCAGGCTGTTGAGGGTGTTCTCCACGCAGCCCAGGTGGCCCGACAGTGACAGCAGGAGATTCACCACCTTGTTGAGGTCCCCAGTGAATATGTGGAACTTCTCAAACTCATTGGGCTTGTACACTGCCTTGACCAGGGCCTCCACTTAATCACCCAGTGCACTGTTGGCCTGCATATCCTCCTGCAGGCTCTCTCATGCTTCCTGCAGCACATGCAGCTTGAGACCAAGGCTCTCAATGAGCTCCTACTGTGGTACAGCATGCAGGACTCAGTCATGGCCCCACTGACCTGGGCACCCTCCAGCACCTGCCCGCACCTCCTGGCCTGCGGTCCATTCAGCAACTTGTTTTGCATGAACAAATACCAGGCTAGCATTGAAAAAATCTACAAGCAATAAATGCTTGGGAAGCTGTGGAGAAAAGGGAAACCCTCTTGCATTGTTTTAAAGTGAAAGTCGCTCAGTCATTTCTGACTCTTTGCAACCCCTTTGGCTATACAGTCCATGAGATTATCCAGACCAGAATACTGGAGTGGGTAGCCTTTCCCTTCCCCAGGGGATCCTCCAAACCCAGGGATCGAACCCAGGTCTCCCACCTCATGGGTATATACTTTACCAGCTGAGGGAAGCCCCCTTGCCCTGTTAGTGGGAATGTAAATTGGTACAGCCAATTTACAGTCATTATGGATGACAGCATGGAGATTTCTTGAAAAAAAAAAAAAAAAGGAATAAAACTACCATAAGATCTAGCAAATCCCAGTACCGGACATATATGCTAGAGGAAACCATAACTGAAAAAGACACATGTACCTCATTGTTCATGGCAGCACTATTTATAATAGGTAGCACAGAGGTGGAGAAGGAAATGGGAATCCACCCCAGGATTCTTACCTGGAGAATCCTCTGGACAGAAGAGCCTGACGGGCTGCTGTCCATGGGGTCACACAGAGTCTGACAGGACTTAATCAACTTATCATTCAGGCATGCATTGGAGAAGGAAATGGCAACCCACTCCAATACTCTTGCCTGGAGAATCCCAGGGACAGAGGAGCCTGGTGGGCTACCGTCTATGTGGTCACACAGAATTGGACATGACTGAAGCGACTTAGCAGCAGCACACAGAAGCAATCTAGACATCCATTGGCAGATGGATGGATAAAGAAGCTGTGGTACATACACACAGTGGCATATTACTCAGCCACAAAGAGGAACACATTTCAGTCAGTTCTAAGGAGGTGGATGAACCTAGAGCCTATCATACTGAGTGACATAAATCAGAAAGAAAAACAAACAAACAAACAAAAAAACAAATATCATATATTAACACATGTATATGGAATCTAGAAAGATGATACTGATAAACCTATTTGCTGGGCAGCAGTGGATATGCAGACAAATAGAGAACAGATGGGTATGGGAAGGATGGTGGGACTAATGGAGAAAGTAGCATGGAAACACATATACTACAATATGGAAAAAGCCAGCAGGAATTTGTGGAATGTTCAACACTGCCATTCTACTCCTTTTTTTTCTTTTCACCAGAATCACCAATCACGGGTTCCTGATGGGTCTCCAACCCTCTTCCCTCCTTGTCCACACATCACAGCCACTGGTCCCTGACCTCCTCACCCAGTGTCTCTCCTTGTCCTGTCTACACTGCTCCCTGACCTCACGTCCCTGACTTCACCTCCCAGCCCCCTTCCCCTTTGTTTATGTGGCTGCACCTAGTAGTCACTGACCTCATGTGCAAGTCTCCTCCTTCCTGTTCACACAGCTTCCAGCCCATGGTCTACTGACTTGATGTGCAGTCCTCTTCCTCCTTGTCAACAAAGATCCAGACACAACTGCACCCCCAACCTCATCTACAGTCATTCCTCCTTGTCCACAGACATTCCACCATAGTCCCTGCCCTTCTCTGTAACCTTGCCCCATTAGTGTCCACACAGATCCAACCATTGATCCCTGAATTCCATCCTGATAATCCTATTCTGTGTTCACCCAGCTCCAGCCACTGGTCCCTGGACTCATATTCCAGCCTCATTCCTCACTGCTTGTGTGTCTGTGTGCATGCTCAGTCACATCCAACAAATTGCCATTGAATAATGGGCTGTGGCTCTTCAGGCTTCTCCATCTATGGGGTTTCCCAGGCAAGAATACTGGAGTTTGTTTCCACTTCCTACTCAAGGGGATCTTCCAGAACAGGAATTAAACTTGCACCTCCTGCATTGGCAGGGAGATTCTTTATCACCGAGCCACGTCAGAAGCCCCCTGTCAGGTCTTGTCTACACAGCTAAACTAATGGTCTCTGACCTCAACTATGATGCTCCTCATCCTTGCCCATACAGTCCCAGCCACTGGAGCCTGCCTTAATGTGCAAGCCTTCTCATCCCATTCACATTGGTCAGGCTGCCTGTCCCTGACTTTATCTCAAAATCTCCTCCTACTTGTACACACTGTTCCAGCCACTGGTGGTTGACTTTACCTGTGAGCCTCCTCCTCCTTGACAGAGTGTTCTCACCAAGGGTTGGTGATTTCTCTTTCAGTCCTCTGCCCCTTGTCTTAATAGCTCCAACCATGACCCTTCACCTTATCTGCTATCCTCCTCATCCTTGTCCACACAGCCCCCAACTTCATCTACAAACCTCCCCATCCTCTTCACACAGATCTGGCGGCCGGTCCATGATGTTATCACTAGTCTTCCTTCCACTTGAAGATGCTGCTCCAGGCACTGGAACCCGACTTTATCTGCCCTCCCTCTTGTACAGAGTTCTAGCCATGGGTCCCTGTCCTCCCGTACAATCATCTTTGTCCTGGTACAAAGAGTTCTAGCCACTGGCCCTTGGCTTTGCTTTCTGATCCTCTGCCTCATGTTCCCAAAACTCCAGCCACAGGACTGTGATCTCTTCTGCAAATGGCCTCCTCCTTGTCTACACAGCTGCAGCATCAGGTCACTGAACTCATCTCTAGTCCTCTCCTTCCGAGTCAGTCTATCTGAGAGAACTGGTCCCTGAACCCCCACTCCATTCCTCATCATGTTCACACAGCTGCATCCACACATCCCTGGCCACTTACAAATCCCCTCTCCTGACCTAAACTGCAATAGTCCTCACCCTTCAGCTCAGTTCAGTCACTCAGTTGTGTCTGACACAAAGAGTCACCATGGGCTGTAGCAAGCCAGGCCAACCTGTCCATCACCAACTCCCGGAGCTTATTCAAACTCTTGTCTGTTGTGTCGGTGATGTCATCCAACCATCTCATCCTCTGTCATCCCCTTCTCCTCCCACCTTCAATCTTCCCCTGCAGGCCCTTCATCTTTATCAGCAGCTCTGCCTTGGGGTTTGATTTGCTGTAGTAGGTATAATTGGTGGCCAAGGATGTTGCCGCTGGCACTCTGGTCTCCTCCCTCCTGGGAAAACAAATCTCAGAACATCCACATTAGCTCTGAACGTGTGCACACAGATGCATCTGAAACCTGGGCTGAGACCTGCAAACCATGGAGCCAACAAAAGGACACCAGCCAGAGAGAGGAGACAGTGGAAGCAGGTACAGAGTGGGCTTCCCTGGTGGTTTAGTGGCTAAGACTCTGCCTTCCAATGCAGGGGACAAGATTTTGATCCCTTAGTTGGAAGTGAAGATCCCACATGCGAGGGGGTGCACCAAAAAAAAAAAAAAAAAAAAATCAATCAATCAAGGAAACAAAAAGAAGTGTGAAAAGGGTAGGTGCCTAGGCCAGAACTAGAAAGTGAAGTTGCTTAGTCATGTCTGACTCTTTGTGACACCATGGACTGTAGGTTGCCAGGTTCTTCTATCCATGGGATTTACCAGGCAAGGGAACTGGAGTGGGTTCCCACTTCCTTCTCCAGGGGATCATCCCCAACTCAAGGATCAAACCCGGGTCTCCCACATTGCAAGCAGACACTTTACCATCTAAGCCACCAGCAAAGCCGCCCAGAACTAGAACCCCATGCCACATGGTACCCTAAGCCTCACCTGTGGAGGAGATACAGATAGTTGTCTGGGGGGAGCCTGAGGTCTATGGGGAGCTGTCTGTTGCCATTGTAAGTGTGACCACAGGCCCCAAATTTCACTGGGTGTTCTTCCACCAGCGGCCACAGTTGCAGCCTCTGAGCCCCTGTCTGCTGCATGACATTCATGCTCCTATCTACTGTCAGTCAGTGATGCTTACAAAGACCATGTGCACCAAGAGAACAGATGTAAGCAGGTGTACCTTTGTGGGCAGGTGACTGAATACAAGAGGCTAGAGAGGGTCCTTTACAGAACAAAACACATGAAACTCTTAGTCACTCAGTCACGTCCCACTCCTGGTGACCCCCAGGGAGTTTAGCCTACCCAGCTCCTGTCTGTGTGATTCTTCAGGCCAGAATGCTGGAGTGGGTGGCCATTCCCTTCTCCAGGGAATCTTGCCGACCCAGGGATGGAACCCAGGTCTCCCCTGTTGCAAGTGGATTCTTTAACCATCTGAGCCACCAGAGAAGCTCCCCCCTCTATTACAGAATGAATTACAGCAAATTCACCCCCTCAGCTAAATATGTAACAACAGAAGGCCTCTTTTGTAAGCACATATCCTCCATAGCCTCAGCTTTCACTCCTCTGTAACAAGTTTCTGCACCTCGGCACTAGTGATCTTTAGCGTTGGAACATTCTTTGTGTGTGTGTGTGTGTGGGGGGGCACATCCTGTGCCCCTGTATGTTGACGAGCACCATCCCTGGCCTCCACTCTCCCAGCGGAGACAATGAGAAGCATCTCCCAACATTGCCAAGTGCTCTGAGGGCAGACAGCAGAGAAGAACTGCTGCCTTATAAGGAAAGGACCCATGGGCATCACTAGAAACATCTTTTCACATCTTTGCCCAACTAACTTCATTGTTCCCAGAATGGACCTTTAAATGGCAGGGTATTAAAAAAAAAAAATCCCCAATGTGCCAAGCACTTATGGAGAAATCTGTCACTGGAGAACATGCATGAGAACAGATAAAGAGATAAGTCCCTGGTCCCTGTCCTGGAAGTCAAGATGCTAGACCGGCACACAGGGAAGGGCAGAGACACAGGAGAGTTGGGGTGGTCTACTCACATCTCCTCTGCCATCCTGGGTGAGGGCATCTTGGGCAGCAGCTTCCTCCTTTGTTTGCTCCTTCCAGGAGGTGCTCATCTTTGGGTAAGATGCCCTCCATGAGGTCCATGGTGGTTCTCATTCTCACATCAGGGTCCAGGACATCCACTAGTGACTTATCCCTGCCAACGATCTTGTGGGCCAGCTCCTCTGACCTGAGGCTGTTGGCGGTCCTGTCTTTGGCCTTCACATAGCTGAGTGCAGGGGGGGAGGCCTGACTGCACTTGGCTGGGAGGCCCAGGGTGCCGGGAAACTGGGGCTTGGAGCCCTGGCAGCTGTAGGGGCAGAAGCATGAGTAGGACTCCTCCAACATGCTGATCGTCTTGATCTGGTCCCACTTGAGGCCGCTGGGCAACAGAGGCAGCTTGGGGATGTGGGCCAGTGCCTGGCAGCTCTCCTTCTCTGGCTGCCTCTCTGAGTGCACTACCTTGATGGGCACCATCTTCACCATGGTGTTGTTATCCATCACCCAGTCAATTCTGTCAAGACAAGGGTCATCCACTGGAGACATCTCATGCACCCAGGCACAGCTCACAATCAGAACTCAGATGAGCAAATTGTCTGGTCCCACGGTAGAGGTTGTGGGGTGCTTCCAGGCAGGGGAGCCCAACTGAAAGATGGGCCCATCCAGGTCACACATTCCAGGATGGGGAGATGAGATCTAGTAGTTCCTGCCCCTAGCCCCCCAACTTGGGTCTCTTGACCCTCCTCTGCCTCAAGGTGCTAAACTTCAGAAGGAAAATTCCAGCATAACACCCAAGCAGGAAAGCACAAGCAAGACTCCTCTTCATTCCATTCTTTTCATTCCACATATAGAAACTCTCCCCACCTACTGGTGACTTGAAGTGAAGTGGAAGTCCTTCAGTCATGTCCCACTCTTTGTGACTCCATGGACTAGTCCATGGGATTCTCCAGGCCAGAATAAGGGAGTGGGTAGCCTTTCCCTTCTCCAGGGAATCTTCCCAACCCAGGGATTGAACCCGGGTCCCCCACATTGCAGGTAGATTCTTTACCACCTGAGCCATGAGTGAAGACCTACTCAGTATGTGTTTTCATCTCTACCCCAAACCTCGCTTTGTGGGAAACTTGATTGAAAAAGAAAAAACAAAAACAAAACCCCAAAACAATAGAAACAAATCCTCTGCAGCTTGTGATATCCTTTCAGACAAAGTAGGTCTTCCAGGTCATTCCTGAGCACAGCTCCCTCTCCTCTTGAAACCCATGCAGACTTCCATGTTCAGGAAGTTTGACGAACTGCTCCTTTTACATGAGGACAAACCATTCAGCAGACCAGACCTTACTGCCACCCGGTTGCATCCATTCCTGCAGAGAAGTGGGACCCAGAGAATCAGAGGACATGGTGTGGACTGTGCCTGGGTCCCTCTCTGGGCTCCGTCCAGGTGAGTCTGGATGAATCTGCCTAGAAGGCCCGGTCCCCAGCAGTACCCAGTGCTGACAGAGCCCTCAGCCCTCATGCCATCGTCTCTTTCTCTCTCTCTCTAGTTGCTCAGTCATGTCTGATGATTGCAACCCCATGGACTGTAGCCCACAAGGTTCCTCTGTCCATGGGATTCTCCAGCAAGAATACTGGAGTGGGTTGTCATTCCCTTCTCCAGGGGACCTTCCAGACGTAGGAAATCAACCTGGGTCTCCTGCATTGCATGCAGATTCTTTACTGACTGAGCCATAAGGGAAGACCCTGCATGCCACCCTAAGTCTGATAAACCACACTGCCCACAAGCAGATTCTCATAGTCCGAGATGCCCAATGTGACTCAACAACCTTGAAGTGTCCCTCCCAGATCCCTTCTTACAGATACACACTCCAAACCCAGAAACAGGCTCCAGGAAATCTCCTGCCAACGCCTTTGTGAGCCGTCAAATCTCAGGCCCATGCCTGCTGCTGGGCACGGCCCCAGCCTTGTAGCAAACACACAAACCAACCTCAGAATGTCCAAGATTTCAAAGGAAGCTTCCTGCTTTTGGAATGGGAGTGGATGAACTTTTATTTCCTCTTCAGGGTGGGAAGTCTGCACTTTCCTCCTCTCTGCATCCTGCCTTGGACTGGCACACAATGAAACTGCAGGACCCACCTGCTGAATTTGAGAAGGTGTATCTCAGGACAAAGGAGCAGTTCTGTGCCCTGATTGGCTCCCCAAGTAGAGGTAACTGGAAGTGGGGAGCTACAGGATATGGAGGGAGATGAGGCAGCACTCAAGAAATCAGTCAGCAGGCACAGAGACAAAAGATCATCTGTGCTTGTATCTGTTAGTTGCTCAGTCATGTCCAACTCTGTGGCCCTATAGGACTGTAGCCTGCCAGGTTCCTCTGTCCATGGGATTCTCCAGGCAAGAGTCCTGGTGTGGGTTACACTTCCTTCTCCAGGGGAATCTTCCTGATCCAGGGATTGAACCCACATCTCCTGCACTGCAGGCAGATTCTTTACCCCACTCCAGGGAAGCCCCAAGTGTCTCTGAGCTGTGCACAAACACCAGGCAAGCCAGAGGCTCAGCCCAATGTGTTTTACTTGCTGTCTAGTTGGTAGTTGATGACAGGCATGGAGCAGGTCTCCATTCATGAATCCTGGCTCAAAGTTCATGGTGGATATCAAAAGTATTCTATTCTCTCAGCCTGCCAACAACCTATAACACTGGCCCTGGGGATGGGGACACTGAACTTGGTACATGTTAAGCCGACTTTCTTGGTAGGAAACTCCTGAGTGGCATGGTCACCATCTGCTCCACCACTGTGCTCCTTTGACCAGACCTGAAGGCCAGTATAGCAAAGGATGCAGGTTCAAGAAAACCTCTGTGGTCCCCAAAAATGACATACTGGACAGGAGCACAGTGGTTGTGTCAAGACACCCCCACTTGGCACTGTCAACAAGTGTTGCCACTGTGCTTGTGAAAACTCCCCTCAGACTCTTGGAAAAGACAGAGTGAGAAAATCCACACTCTCTCAGGGCAAGAAAAATGAAAAACACCAGCACCCCCACCTCCTAAAGTCAACAGAGGTCAGGAGTACTGAGCACTCAGCCTCATTCCTCAGAGGAGCCGACCGTGCCCCAGACCAGGGCCCAAAAACCAAGAGGCCCATGTCAGCTCATCTACAACAGTGCCACACACTCCACCCTCCACTAAAACCAGTGCATCACTTTTACTCCCTTTCAGAGCTCCTCGGTGGAACCTGCATTCTGAATAATGGAGGGCAGTGCTGACCCCTAGATGAATCTGTACTTGCTTTTCCACCCCTCAGGGAACTCAGGATGCCATCAGTTAACATCCAGGCTGTGCTGTCTTTGGTGGTAAAATAAAGTTCAGAGACCTCCCTGGTGGCTCAGTGGTAAAAGAATCCACTTGTCCATGAGGGAGACACAAGTTCAAACCCTGAACCATGGAGATCACACATCCCTCGGAGAGACAAAGCCCAGGTACCACAACTACTGAGCCCAGTGTTCAGTGACCAAAGAAGGCCCTACTTGCTACTACTAGAGAAAGCCCGCACAACAGTAGGGAAGACCCAGCACCAACAACCAGGCAACCATCTCAAATGGTAGAATCCAGACTCTACAGCATGGAGATGCAACAGAACTTTCTGTGATGATGAAAACAGCCATACTCTGTGCTGTCCAGGGTGTTATCTACTAGACCCACAGGGTGCAACTGAGAAACAGGTTTTATTTCATTGTCATTAATGTTTTAATTGTGGTGTTGACTCTTGAGACTTCTTTGGACTGCAAGGAGATTCAACCAGTCCATCTTAAAGGAAATCAGTCCTATATATGCACTGGAAGGACTGATGGTGGAGCTTAACTCCAATACTTTGGCCACCTGATGCAAAAAGGTGACTTATTTGAAAAGACCCTGATGCTGGGAAAGATTGAAGGTGGGAGGAGAAGGGGACAAGAGAGTATAAGATGGTTGGATGGCATCACTGCCTGGATAGACATGCGTTTGAGTAAACTTCGGGAGTTGGTGATGGACAGGGAGGCCTGGTGTGCTGTGATTCATGCGGTTGCAAAGAGTCAGACACAACTGACTGACTGAACTGTGACCCTTGTGCTGACCCTCTGACCCTTGGGGCAAGAAGATCGCCAGAAATTTAAAAATCCAGGTGACCACAGTAGGGGGTGGGAGGTTGGGGGAGTCCTCTCCATGTTAGTCCCAGGACCCAGCATGGGGAGAGGGGTCAAGGTTGGGGGTGGGGGGATGGTGGTAGCTCATGTTCACTCCCAGGTAGGATGCACGGGACCTTCCCGCAATTTCAGGGAGCCCCAAACAGGGCAAGAAGGTAGGGAGAGACACTACCTGGCGGTGTTCTCTTCCTGGATGAGCAGCGGGGTCTTGTTCGTCAGCTTCTATAGCGCGAACTGGGGCTACCACAACCTCCATGAGGTGTCCATGGCGGAGGTCTGCAGCGACCAGAACGCGGCCGGGCCACCGGCGCCTCCTTACAAAGAGCGCTCCGCCTGTCCACTGCCTCTGAGGAGGCCACCGAGGGGCGGGGTCAGCCAGGGCTCGCGCCTGGGCAGGTGGCCTCTACAGGGTGGGTTTCCAGGCCAGCGTAGCAGCGCTCAAGTGCCCGGGCTTCTGCCCCCGGGAGGGCGGATCCAGGGGTGTGCGCCTGTCCAGGAGCGGGTGGCTCCGGGTACGGGTAATCACCAGGGAGGTTGCCCGCCCAGCCCCAGGCCTCCTGGGACACCTCTGGCCCTACCCCGGGCGCCAGGGTTTTCAGAGGTTTGCCGGAGTCCCGCAATGCTCCTGGGCCATCCTCCACACTTTGACCATCTGCTAGTCTAGGGGGAAGCAAGGAGGAGGAATGAGCCAAGGGTTCCAGAGAAACTCCCCTCCCCGAACTCGACTACACCTTTCGTCAAAGGTACGGATAACCTCCCTTCAATGACTTTAAGGAATTAAATCCACCCATGTCTGGGCGTGCCAGTCCCCCCCTGCAATTGCAAATGGGCAGATATCAGATATAAACACACATTAAGCGGTACTCTGGCTCGTCATACCAGAGAAGAGGGGGTACACACATGGCGCACAAATACAAATTCACACAACATTAAACAGAAAAAGTGTGTGAAAACACTCAAATGGTAATATTGAGAAATACTCATTTCACAAACATTAAGAAAAACCTGTGTGAAAGCATTCAAATGTTGATATGGAGAAATACTCATTTCACATTGCAACAGTATTTTTATGGGACTTATTTCAGGAAATTGCCATATAAAACGGGACATAACCTTTTTTAAGACAGCAGCAGCCACTACATTAACAAAACGTTTTAAACCAGCAGCCTATGACTAAATATCAGAAAAACAAGGACTGCTTGTTCTCGAAGCTGCACAGAGGCATTGATCTTTTCACACTGTTAGGCGTTTGACTCACCAGGTAAGAATCTTCCTGCAATACAGAGGACAAGGATACCTGGGTTCTAGCAGGTAAAGAATCTGCTTGCAATGCAGGTTCCTTGCAGATCACTGGGTTGGAAAGATCCCTTGGAGAAGGGAATAGCAACCCACGCCACTATACTTGCCTGGAGAATCCCACAGAGTCCCAAAGTGTTGGACATGAATGAGTGACTGACACTTTCACTTTTCATCCATTTCCATATCGAATTCTAGCTTTCTCCAATGCATACTTAACATGCATACAGACAGACAGACAGACAGACACACACACACACACACACACACACACACACACACACCCTGGCATTCTGCACATGCTTATGAAAGTGAAAGTGAAGTCACTCAGCTGTGTCTGACTCTTTGTGACCCCATGGACCTTCATGGTGAACTTCCAGATGTTCAAGCTGGTTTTAGAAAAGGCAGAGATCAAATTGCCAATATCCACTGGATCATCAAAAAAGCAAGAGTTCCAAAGAAATATCTATTTCTGCTTTATTGACTATGCCAAAGTCTTTGATTGTGTGGATCACAATAAATTGTGCAAAATTCTGAAAGAGATGGGAATACCAGACCACCTGACTTGCCTCTTAAGAAACCTGTATGCAGGTCAGGAAGCAACAGTTAGAATTGGATATGAACAACAGACTGGTTCCAAATAGGAAAAGGAGTACATCAGGCTATATATTATCACTGTGCTTATTTAACTTATATGCAGAGTACATCATGAGAAACACTGGGCTGGAAGAAGCACAAGCTGGAATCAAGATTGTTGGGAGAAATATCAATAACTTCAGATACGCAGATGACACCACCTTTATGGCAGAAAATGAAGAATAAAGAGCCTCTTAATGAATGTGAAAGAGAAGAGTGAAAAAGTTGGCTTAAAGCTCAACATTCAGAAAACTAAGTTCATGGCATCCAGTCCCATCACCATGGCAAATAGATGGGGAATCAGTGGAAACAGTGACTGACTTTATTTTTTGGGGGTCCGAAATCACTGCAAATGGTGATTGCAGCCATAAAATTAAAAGACGTTTACTCCTTGGAAGGAAAGTTATGACCAACCTAGATAGCATATTGAAAAGCAGAGACATTACTTTGTCAACAAAGGTCCATAGTCAAGGCTATGGTTTTTCCAGTAGTCATGTATGGATGTGAGAGTTAGACTATAAAGAAAGCTGAGCACAGAAGAATTGATGCTTTTGAACTGTGGTGTTGGAGAAGACTCTTGAGAGCCCCTTGCACTGCAAGAGATCCAACCAATCCATCCTAAAGGAGATCAGTCCTGGGTGTTCATTGGAAGGACTAATGAAGCTGAATCTCCAATACGCTGGCCACCTGATGCGAAGAGTTGACTCATTGGAAAAGACCCTGATGTTGGGAAAGGTTGAAGGCAGAGGAGAAGGGGGTGACAGAATGAGATGGTTAGATGGCATTACTGATTCAATGGACATGAGTTTAGGTAAACTCCAGGAGTTGGTGATGGACAGGGAGGCCTGGCATTCTGCTGTTCATGGGGTTGCAAAGAGTCAGACACGACTGAATGACTGAACTGAACTGAACTGGATCACAGGACCCCAGGCTTCCTTGTCCATCACCATCTCCTGGAGCTTGCTCAAACTCATGTCCATTGAGGTGGTGATGACATTGAACCAACTCATCCTCTTTCATCCCCTTCTCCTCCTACCTTCAATCTTTCCCAGCATCAGGGTCTTTTTCTAATGAATAAAATCTTTCCAGAGTATTGAAGCTTCAGCATCAGTCCTTCCGATGAATATTCAGAACTTATTTCCTTCAGGATGGAATGGACCGGTTGGATCTCCTTGTGGTCCAAGAGACTCTCAAGAGTATCCTCCAACACCACAGTTCAGAAGCATCAATTCTTTGGTAGCCATTCCCTTCTCCAGGGATGTTCCCAACCCAGGGATTGAACCCAGGTCTCCTGCATTGTAGGCAGAAAGCTTATCATTTGAGCCCCCAGGGAAGCAGAAGCTTTATGATATATATTGTGTATGTATGTATATATATATGCCAGAACCAATGCTCGTAGATGTTATAATAACCAAACTCCCAGCAAATGAGCTAGCCACGCATCAGCTGCTTTGTCCTGAAACACTCTTTTGACCTGAGCTATCAAATGAGCCTCAGATGGACCCTTCCATCCATGGGAAGAGCTATCTTCTGTTGAGATGACCTCAGGGCTGTTAGAAGAGACTCCACAGAGGGCACCAATCAGCTAGACAGCAGGTAGAGCACAAGTGCAAGGCGAGCTGTCACCTACTGCCTGACATGTGGGACCAAGAGTTCTGCACACACACCTAGCACCCACTTGGGGCCCTGGAGGTGCATCTGCTCTAGGCCTGGCCATTGCAGCTGGCCCCACCCCACCCAGGCAGCTGCCCTGAGAGCTGAGTGCCCTAGGCATGTCTCTCTTGCTGTGTACTCAGGAGAAAGGTCCCTTCCAAGTTCCATGGCTGGTCTACAGGAGACCACGAACCATCCCCACCAATTTCCCCAGCATCCTTTGTCATCCAACTGGGGTCAGACTCTGTAACCACCATGCTTTCGAGCCCAGAGAAAGCAGCTCAAAGGGCTCAGTAACTGTATGACGACATTAGATCACCAGCTCACACCCCCCACTCTGGGACCCTGAAAGTGGGCAGCTTTATTCTCCACTTCCAGATTAACTGACTTCCCTGATGGCTGGAATGGTTAAGAATCTGCCTACAATACGGAAGACTTGGGTTCCATCCCTGGGTTGGGAAGATCCCCTGGAGAAGGAAATGCAACCCACTCCAGTACTCTTGCCTGGAGAAAATCTCATGGACAGAGGACCCTGGTAGGCTATAGCCCATGGGGTCACAAAGAGTCAGACAAGACTGAGTGACTTCACTCACTCCCAGATTAATAAAATATTAACCCAGCTTAGGGAATTTAGTTTAAAACAAACAAGTGGGGGAGTAAAAAAGAAAAAGAAAAAGCCAGGTAATTCCCTGGTGGTCCAGTGGTTAGGACTCAGTGCTTTGACTGCCCCAGGCCTGGCTTCACTGCTGCTTGGGGAACCAAGATGCCACAAACCACATGGGGAGACCAGAAAAAAAAATTAAAACAGGCATTATGTTGAGAAAAGAAATGTTCACATATTGAGAGGTCTGGGAAAGTCAATCTGCTGAAATGAAAGTTACTTGAATGTTCTGCCACTTAAACAGCTTAGGAAACATACCCTTGTATATCTGCATTAAATACTAAAAGTAAAGGGCAGGAAGCAGTTGGAAGGTGAAGTCTTTCCTGGTGGGTCCAGGGGTTAAGAATCCACCTGCCTATGCCCAGGACATGGGTTCAATCCCTGGGCCAGAAGATTTCACCTGCCATCATGGGGCAACAAAGCTTGGGGGCCACAACTACTCAGCCTAGGGTTCCTCAACAAGAGAAGCCACTGTGGTGAGAAGCCTAAGCATCACACCTAGAGAGTAGCCCCTCACTTTGCCACAACTAGAGAAAGCCTGTGCAACAACAAAGAGCCAGTGTAGCCAAAAATAAAGTCATTATTATTTTTTTTTAAAGGTATCCAAACAGCTTGAATGATGCAATGGATGTTCCACAGGATGATACACAGTACAGCAATTGTCTACATCCAAAAGACAGAACAGCCTTTAGATAACAATCAGAGAAGGGAGGAACTCATGGCTCATATGTCCTGTCATGTGCTATCACCTCTGGATAGCCAGGAAAAAGCCAAACTTGGGCTTTCCTCCCATTGAAGCAATTGTGCCTCTTACAAGAGAGTAAACTTCATTCATGGCAACTCAGGCATACCACTCCAGTGTTTCATTCCAAACAGTTGAGGAAAGATTTGATTTTTTTTTCCCCCTTACAAAAACTCCTGAAATCTAACATCTGAATACCCACTTGAAACCACCTGGTCCTGACTTTTTTTTTTTTCTAACTTTTTTTTTTCTTTCTAATGTGAACCATTTTTAAAGTCTTTATTGAATTTGTTACAATACTGCTTCTGCTAATTATGTCCTACATTTTTGGTGGCGAGGCATGTGAGATCTTAGCTCCATGACCAGGGATCAAATCCACACTCCCTATAATGGAAGGCCAAGTCTTAACCACTGAACCATCAGGAAAATTCCAGTGGTACCTATTATTTAATAAATAGGTACTTATTATTAGATATTTATTATTTAATAAATATCCACCACCTCATTGAAACAGAGAATTAAAGTAGCTACAATTTATTGCTAACATCTAAGTGCCTTTGTCCATCTGGATTCACTTTTAGAATATTAACTAAAAAGGAGTTATATTTAAAAAGTGCCTTGTGGCTTCCTAGGTGGTGCTAGTAGTCAAGAATCCATCTGTCAAAGCTGGAGACATAAGAGATGCAGGTTTGATCCCTGGGTCAAGAAGATCCCGTGGAGGAGGGAACAGCAACACACTGGAGTATTCCTGCTAGGAAAATCCCATGGACAGAGGAGCCTGTGGGCTACAGTCTGTGGGGTTGCAGAGAGTCAGACATGACTGAAGTGACTTACTGCACATTTGCAAACTACCTTAGACAGGAGATGCTGTGGTCTCCCCAGAGAAGGCAACTGTGCAAGCAAAGCTCCTCTAAGAGGGATGTGAAATTAGAGTATTGTCTGCCATATCTGGGAAACAAGGATGGCACAGTCATCAGGAATTCCAGCCTTCCAAATGTAAATGTCTGAGCTAGTCCTGTCTCTTGAACCCGACTTCAATTCTCGATGGTGTGCTGAGGAAAAATGGGTGATGATTTTAGACATGTGAATCTAAGCTCTCTCCTCAAACTTTCTCAATCACAAATCCAGATCTGGGCGGAGAGACAGAGGGGACCAGGGAGGAAATGCCCACCTGCACAGACATCTGGGAGAACACCCCGAGCCATCTGGAGGTCATGCTTCTGTTGGGAAGCTCTGCTATGGATCCTTCCTTCCCCAATTCCTTCTCAGTCAGTTTTCTACCCACGTGGAACTTGAAAAGCTACTCCTTCAGTTTTCATTCTTGGCATGGCACTGTCTCTCCAACTAGAACATCATGATGTGAAAAACACAGTGAGGTACCCCCAGGTACCAAGTTTGCAGGGACCAACCTGTAGTCCTCCACCTGGACAGGCTTCCTGAACCTCAGTCCAAGGCCTTGGGCTGGAGTCTGCTGAGCCCTGGTCCAGAAGTCAAGGAAGATATTAATTTTTGCAACATGCAAATACATATTATCGCTTGTTTTGAGAGGCAGCCTGCAGGCAATGATGACAATGCTAGGGGAGGGATTTCATCTACATGGGGGAGCATCTAGGGAGGTTTTTATAATGATGGTTATACTTACTTCTCTGCCCCTCTCTGTTGAGCTGCTAGCAAGAGCAATGGTCTCTTTTGACCATCCACTTGTGAACCAAGTGCACATCCACAGATTGTCATTCAAAGTCCTGACACTCCCAGGGTGGGGGTGGGGGGGTAAATTCCCTGGTGGTCCAGGGATTAGGATTCTGTGCTTTCACTGCTGTGGAAAGTGAAAGTTATTCAGTTGTGTCTGATTCTTTGTGACCCCATGGACTGGATAGGCAAGAATACTAGAGTGGGTAGCCTTTCCCTCCTCCAGGGGATCTTTCCAACCAAGGGATCAAACTCAGGTTTCCCTAGTTGCAGGCAGATTCTTTACCAGCTGAGTCACCAGGAAAGCCCTCACTGCTATGGCCCAGGGTTCAATTCCTGGTGGGGAAACTCAGATCCTGCAAGTTATACAGCACTGTCAAAAACAAAAACAAAAACAAACAAACAAACAAAAAAAAAACCTACCATAGGATCCACCAATCCCACTCTTGGGTATATGTCCAGAAAAGATGAAAACTCTAATTTGAAAAGATGTATGAACTCCAATAGCAGTACTCTTTACAACAGCCAAGGCATAGAAGCAACCTAAATGTCCACTGACAGAGGAATGGATAAAGAATATGTGCTACACACACACACATACACACATACACACACATACACAGTGGAATATTACTCAGCCATGAAAAAAGAATGAAATGATTCCATTTGCAGCAACATGGATGGACCTGGAGATTAACATGCATAAGTATAACAGACAAATACCATATGATTCCACATATATGTGGAATCTTAAAAAATGATACAGACTTATAAAACAGAAAAAGACTCATAGCCATACAAAACAAAATTATGATTACAACAGGCCATAGTGGGATAAATTTGAAGTTTGGGATTAGCAGATACACACTAGCATACATATAAACAACAAGGACCCACTGTATAGCACAGGGAAGTATATTCAATATCTTGTAATAATCTATATGTCTAACTGAATCCCTGTGTTGTACACCTGAAACAATATAAGGCAACTATACTTCAACTAAAAAAAAAAAAAATCTAACCCTAACTAACCATCCTCTGAGGTGGAAAAGGGTAACCCACTCTAGTATTCTTGCCTGGAAGAGTCCAGGGGTAGAGGAAGCTGGTGGGCTACATTCCACGGGCTGGCAAATAGGTGGACACAACTGAGCACCTACAAACACAACCAACCATCAATGTTTGAAGAGTGCACAATACATCCTGGGCATCTATTTGCAACATAAAGAAGAATGATTAAGAAAGGACCCAGTGGACCCTACTACACTATTGGTGGAAATGTAAATTGGTATAGTCAGAATGGAACAGTGTGGAGGTTCCTCCAAAAGCTGAAAAAGCCACCATATGACCCTGTAATTTCCCTCCTGGGCATATATCCAGAGAAAAACATGATTTGAAAAGATATACACACCCAGTATTCATTCAGTTCAGTTCAGTTAAGTTGCTCAGTCGTGTTCGACTCTTTGCAACTACATGAATCACAGCATGCCAGGACCCCCTGTCCATCACCAACTCCTGCGGTTTACTCAAACTCTTGTCCATTGAGTCAGTGATGCCATCCAGCCATCTCATCCTCTGTCGGTCCCTTCTCCTCCTGCCCCCAGCCCCTCCTAGCATCAGGGTCTTTTCCAATGAGTCAACTCTTCACATGAGGTGGCCAAAGTATTGGAGTTTCAGCTTCAGCATCAGTCCTTCCAATAAACACCCTGGACTGATTTTCTTTAGGATGGACTGGTTGGATACTCTCAAGAGTCTTCTCCAACACCATAGTTCAAAAGCATCAATTCTTCGGTGCTCAGCTTTCTTCACAGTCCAACTCTCACATCCATACATGACTAATGGGAAACCATAGCCTTGACCAGATGGACCTTTGTTGGCAAAGTAATGTCTCTGCTTTATAATATGCTATCTAGGTTGGTCATAACTTTCCTTCCAAGGAGTAAGCATCTTTTAATTTCATGGCTGCAGTCACCATCTACAGTGATTTTGGAGCCCTCCAAAATAAAGTCTGACACTGTTTCCACTGTCTCCCCATCTATTTCCCATGAGGAGACGGAACCAGATGCTATGATCTTAGTTTTCTGAATGTTAAGCTTTAAGTCAACTTTTTCACTCTCCAGTATTCATTGTCCCACTATTTACAACAGTCAAGACAGGGAAGTACCCTAAACATCCATTGAGGGATACATGTAGTACATATATACAATGGAAGATTATTTGGTCCTTAAAAAGAATGAAAGGATGCCATTTGTTGTCAGAATCTCATATGATAGCAAAATCTCATATGATATTGCTTACACCTGGAATCTAAAAAAAAAAAAAAAAAAAAAAGAAAA